>NC_038243.2:25970892-26270892 GCF_000004515.6 Glycine max
GGGTTGTAGTGTTTGATGCGTTTCGCAAGGAGACATTTTAAAATGCGTGCAATGCTTTTTTGTACCATTAATGACTTCCCAGCATATGGGAAACTCAGCGGTTACAGTGTTAAGGGTCATCATGCATGCCCCATCTGTGAAGAAAATACAAGTTACACACAACTGAAACATGGGAGAAAAAAAGTCTACAGTAGGCATCACCGCTTTCTAACACCCAATCATCCTTACAGACGACTGAGAAAAGCTTTTAATGGAAGTCAAGAGCATGATATTGCGCCGATACCGTTCACTAGTGAGCAGGTATATCAGCGGGTTCAACACCTGAACACTGTATTTGGGAAGACCCAAAAGAAGGATAAAAGTCAGAGTTGCATATGGAAGAAGAGGTCCATTTTCTTTGATCTTCCGTACTGGTGTGATCTTGACGTTAGACATTGTATTGATGTTATGCATGTGGAGAAAAATGTTTGTGACAGTGTGATTGGGACGCTCCTTAACATTCAAGGCAAGACGAAGGATGGCTTGAATACCCGTCAAGATCTAGCTGATATGGGTATAAGATCACAGTTGCATCCAAGGTCTGATGGGAAGAAAATTTACTTGCCCCCAGCCTGCCATACTTTGTCCAAGAAGGAGAAGATAAGTTTTTGTCAGTGTCTTCGTCGGGTGAAGGTTCCACAAGGATACTCTTCAAATATTAAGAGCCTTGTGCAGTTGAAGGAGCTTAAGCTTGTAGGGTTAAAGTCTCACGATTGTCACGTGCTCATGCAACAATTGTTATCCGTGGCTATACGAGACATCTTGCCAAACAAAGTCAGGTTCACGATAACTCGCCTGTGCTTTTTCTTCCATGCTATGTGTAGCAAAGTGATTGATCCAGTAATGTTTGATGAGTTGGAAAATGAGGCCGCAATTATACTGTGCCAGTTGGAGATGTATTTTCCCCCTGCTTTCTTTGACATCATGATTCACTTGATTGTGCATCTGGTCAGAGAAATCAAATGTTGTGGTCCTGTTTATCTATGGTGGATGTAACCAGTTGAGCGATACATGAAGATCTTAAAAGGGTATACAAAGAATCTATATCGTCCGGAAGCATCTATTATTGAGAGGTACATTGCAGAAGAAGCCATTGAATTTTGTTCAGAATACTTAGAGAAGGCTAAAGCTGTTGGGCTTCCTGAGTGTCGGCATAATGACAGAGTTGGTGGTAAGGGTTCAAGAGGACTGCAGGTGATCACTCCAAGTGTAGAAGATTTGTTACAAGCTCACTTGTATGTCTTGAACAACAGTAATGAAATTTTGCCATACATAGTTAAGCATGAAGCTTTAGTCAAACAGAATAATCCGAAAATGTCAAAGAATTGGGCGTTGAAAAAGCATAACAAAACTTTCTGTGATTGGTTTAAAGATACAATCTTTGCAGATGAGAATGCTTCAGAAACATTAAGAAAACTAGCAGATGGGCCTAAAAGAAATGTTATAACCTGGCAAGGATACGACATAAACAGCGGGGTCACCCTAAGGGCTAAATCTCAACACTTTGCAAGTGCAAGGATACGACATAAACAGCGGGGTCACCCTAAGGGCTAAATCTCAACACTTTGCAAGTGTCAATGATGCCAATCCCTGTGTAGCTTCCATCCCTTACTTTGGGTTCATTGATGAAATTTGGGAGCTTAATTATGTGAAATTTACAGTATGTGTTTTCAAATGTAAATGGGTTGACAGCAACACCGGTGTGCGCACCGATGATATAGGATTTACCCTGGTAGATCTAAAGAAACTTGGTTACCACAATGACCCTTTCATCATGGCAGAACAAGCTAGACAAGTATTTTACGTGCAAGACCCTTGTGATGAAAGGTGGTGCGTGGTTCAGCAGGGCAAAACAGTTGGTGTTAATGTAGAAGATGATGATTCATACATGGACACCTATGTTAGTCCTTTGACCGCTCAAATCACTGGTAACGTTGTCGGAGAAGAAGAAGCTGACGACATTCATGCAAATCGAAATGATCATGATGAAGGAGAATTGATTAACATCGGCTAATGTAATTTTCTGCAGAGACAGAGGTCACCAAACCTAGTAAGTGGCAACTACATTTTTCTCTTATTGAGGCATCAGTTTTTTGTTTCAATTTTCCTCCTTAGGACTTCATCCAGCTCATGTTTGTCGCTAGTTTCATCATCCACCACCCTTTTCTTCTCTGGCTTCTCACGTTCATTGTTGTTAAACCCATATTTATGCTCTCTTCCCTTCATGTCTTGTTTTATCACAACTTTAGCTGAATCTCCCATCTTCAGCATAGTTGAAACTCCTGTCTCATTGTCCAATGCCACACTTTGATGGCCTGTATCTCTTTTCTTCGTATGTTCTAGTGCTTCAGCTTCAGAATGCATAAAGCAATCAGAATTTTTGAGTGATCACCAAAGGCTTCTGCATCAGCATTGACACTCTCCACCCTCTTTGGTTTATACTTTTGTGTTTTCTTTCATGCCTCCTCGTTATAAATCTCAGCTTTATTCGAGGTTGCACTAGAATGATCACCACCAATCTGTGCTTCTTCCTCATCTATCAGGTCAATATCTTTCCTTTCAACTTTTGTTTTGTAAATTACAGTGTAGTTTTCAAGAGGGGAACTGCCGACAAACATCAGCTGGATGAAGTCCTATGAAGATCCTCCTCATTCTCAAAGAGGGGAACGAGCAACAATTTGAAGGTTGTATATTCAGGAACTAAAGAATTCAAAATATCTAGTAATAAGAGGGATTTGTTTTTGGGATTTTCTGAGCACCAAGAGCGGCTACGCAAGAAGTTTGCACTTGAGGAGGGAAGGATATTTGCAGCTAATGAACAAGTTTCTTAACTATTTGTCCTTAAGATTTTACTGTTTCTTTTTGCTAATATGTAAATATAAATGGTATAAGGGTATGGCGTAAAAACATGGTCTATATTTACTTCTAAGATTGTTAGGGGTAAAAATGACCATGTCCCTATGCCATAACCTTATATTATTTATATTTAAATCAAATGCTGTCAAAACATGGATAAAGTCCTAAGAAAATCAATATCAAAGAAAACATGGATGAAATCACAATTACAAAGCACAACTACCTATCTTTTAGAGTCCTTTGGTTAATTTGTCTTGTCTCCTTATGTGGTGGGGTTTTGTTTAATAATCTTATACTTTTGCCTTCCAAAAAAAACTTATCACTAATCCTCTTTTCATTAATCCAATTTTGAATGTTATTGTATAAAAGATCATGGGTTCTCCACCTGCCTCCACTACTCCTCCTCCTCCTCCATCTCCTCCTCCTTCTCCTCCTTCTCCTCCTCCTCCTCCTCCTACTTCGGACGCATCGGCTTCGACGTCTGCCGTGAAGCGGACACGCAAAGCCTCACGCCTACGATCGTTGTCCACTAGACCACCTGGTGTTGAGAGACCAGTGGTGCATGTTGATCCTGCTACAGGGAAGGCCGACGGTCCCCACAAGAAGAAATTAAGAACATATTTGGGGATTGTGGCACGTGATAAGGTGGACATCAGCTACGAGAACTGGAAGGAGGTCCCTACTGCTCAGAAGGACCTGATTTGGGAGGATATTCAGGTATTTCTCTTTTCTTATTTGATTGTGTGTAATTAATAGCCAAAAAATTTCATTATTGTAACAAATAAACTTTGTTTCATGTTGTCAGGCGGAATTTGATATCCCAGAGGCTTCTGACAGTAGGACGAAAAGGAAGTTACTACAGATCATGGGGGAGAGATGGAGGCAGTTTAAATCAAACCTCACGAGGAAATGAGCCCTTGCAGCCGATCAGGACGGTGTCGAGGACACCGTCTGTGACAAATACAGCATCAGCAAGGAAAAGTGACAAATACTGCCCCCCACATTTTGTCTTGTGGGGGTTATGATTATTTGGAGCAGAAGTTCCTGGATGAGAAGACCAAGAAGAAGATGCAGGAAGTTGCACAGTCAGGAAGCATTGATGGCGTCATCGACCCTCCATCCCCGGTCAGACGCCACGTGAAGTGGAAGATGGCCCGCACGAAGAAGACAGGGGAGATGACGACTGAGGCCGCAAAGGAAATTGCTGAGAAGATTGTAAGTCATGTTCAACTAACCATTACAATTATGTTTGAATATTTTGAGAATGCCATGTACCACTGTGTGTTTTCTGTGCAGGATTCGTTTGAGGAGCAGGCCACACAGGGATCGTTCGTCCCCCATGGACGTCAGGATGTTCTGGCCGCTGCTATTGGACGTCCAGAGCACCCTGGACGTGTCCGTGGTATTGGAGCTGGTGTCACCATCAAGCAATACTTTGGATCGGCTCCACGGACGTCCCGCAACGCTTCCTCCCTGCCTCCTAACGAATTACACCAGCTGACTCAGCAGATCAGGGACCAGCTAGAGGAGTCCATCACAGAGAAAGTGACGAGGCAGGTCATAGCATCCTTCAGCCACCTTCAGTCGCAGATGCAATCTTAGGGACTTGTAGGGCCTCCTGAGCCTCTGGTTGGTCCTGGTCCCTCTGGTCCTCGAGTGAGAACAAAGGGGAGTTGTGTTGATCCCTCAGGAAATGATCCTAAGACCGGTGACTCTGACAGGCACTTCACACCTTCCTTGCTTGGCCGACACATCTGGTCAAGTCTTTATCACAGCAGGTACTTATTGTCCTTACTATATGTTTCTTCTTTTCAAATTAGGCTATTTAACTTTGTTTCATGAACAGGTAGTTGTGTCTCCACCAAAACCACCTCCGAAGCCCGATCCGGAGGTCGATGATCCGCTTTATCTGATGACATTGACCATCCCAAAGCTTTTCTTGAGGCCTTATCAGGTTAGATGGGATGCCACCGTGTTCGGGGTCGTTAATCCAGATTTCCCCTGTACATAAAGCACGAAGACCTCTCCGAAATCGCACACGGTGGTCAATGTCTCAGCATATCAGTGTTACAGTTGTGGATTCTGTAAGTCTTTATATAAAAGGCTTTTATTTGCCTAAGTTATGGCTTTCAATTCATAAATATTTAACTTTGACTTAACATAAACAGGCATCTCACTGAAACATGTATGCGAGCGGGGAATTCTGATATCTATGGATTCCTCGAGCCTCAGTCCATTCAGAGGTCTGGGCAATCGCAGTTTGAATCTGAAAGTTACATAAAGAGTTGTATGCAGAGTTCACAACGCGATGTGTATCTTGGAGCCTACCTAAATGGGTAAGTCACAAAATAACAAAATTTAATTAATGTTTACTAATGTACTAACGCATTTTAGGTTCCACTGCAGCGGACATTGGCAGATGGTGGTCATCCTGCCCAGGGAACACTTAGTTGTCTAGTTTTGTTCATTGCATAATAGGCCAGACAACTACCTTAAGGGGATTATTAATAGGTTAGTGTTCTTTTCAATACATTTGCATTGTAATACCTCAACGTACAACACCAGTTTTTAATTGTTACTCATATGGAACAGTGCTATCAAGGGTCTTGATGATGCTCCACAGCCTAAATCAAAGGCTCCTGCTAGGTGGATTGTCGTCAAGGTACGTCATTTACATAAAACTTCCACTTATATATATTTCTTTATGTGTCTGTACACTAGTTGTTTAATTAATATCCAAATTTAATTATGTATTTAGTGTAATAGACAAAAAGGAACTACTGAGTGCGGCTACTATGTCATGCACTGGATGTCCACCATCATTTTAGAAAGTTTTAGAAATAATTGGGAAGCGGTAAGTTTATTTCAAAGAAAATTGATTTATTTATAATTTGTATTACATTATTAACTTAATATGATTTATTTAATCATGCAGTATTTTAACGACCCTAGACCATTGGAGCCCGAGAGATTAAAACCATTGCGGATTCAGTGGGCACAGTTTTATCTCCGAGTTAGAGATCAGGCCTAGGATTTAGGGACATTTTTTAAATTTTTTACATTTTCTATGTAACACGAACATTGAATTCATTTGTTGATTGTTCTTTATAATATATAAATCAATTATTTGATGTTTATTATCATTAAAACTGCTTGAAAGTAGAATAAAATGTTTATTTGCTGTGAATTGGGCCTCCTGAAATTGCATTTGACAGGTACAATTTTTGGTTTAATGTAAAAACAGAAAGTATATATAAAAAAAATATTTGAAAACAACATCGGTTATTAACAAAAACCGATGTTAATATCATAACCAACATCGGTTATAATAGAAAACTGATGTTAATGTTTGTATATTAACATCGGTTTTTTGTGTATAACCGATGTCAGCGTTTGTATTTTAACATCGGTTATCTGTGGATAACCGATGTCAACTATTGTACATTAACATCGGTTAATTATAAATAACGGATGTGAATATTTGAATAGTAACATCGGTTATTTATAATTAACCGATGTTATACACAAAGAACTACACCAAATAAGTGTAAGCATCATCAACGTTGACATCGGTTTTCTAGAAAAACGGATGTTAAGGGCATACATTAACATCGGTTATTCTAGAAAACCGATGTTAAACTAACATATTAACATCGGTTTTACTGGAAAACCGATGTCAACGTTCATCATGCCTACACTTTTTTTGCTGTTGTTCATTGTGTTTAACATCGGGTATTTGGAGAATTAATGTTGTCATATGTATGTTAACATCGGTTTTCCAAAACCGATGTTAA
Organism: Glycine max; assembly: GCF_000004515.6. Classification (NCBI taxonomy): domain Eukaryota; kingdom Viridiplantae; phylum Streptophyta; class Magnoliopsida; order Fabales; family Fabaceae; genus Glycine; species Glycine max. The sequence continues at coordinate 25,977,582 of NC_038243.2, forward strand.
CATTCATACATTCAACATCGTCACTTTCAACATCGGTTTTAGAACCGATGTAGAATGTTCTAAATAACCGATGTTGAAAGTGTATTTTCTAGTAGTGTAACTTATTCCTAAATACCCATTTTGTTCCTATGATGGGGTAGTTTTTAGGTTTCTCTACTAGTTCCCACACATTGTTTCTCTCAAACTAATTTAGTTCTTCTTGCATAGCAACTATCCAATGATAATCTATTATGGCTTCATTTAAATTTTTAGGTTCAATCATAGACACAAAAGTCATATTATTGCATAAGTCTTTAAGAAAATGTCTAGTTGTTACCCCTTTTGAGATATCACCAATAATGTTGTCAAGGGGATGATCTTTTGAAGCTTTCCATTCTCTTGGAAGTTCATCATTTGATTTGGCTTCTTCTAGAGGATCTTCATTGCTTCCTTTCCCTTTTCCTTTAGAATCTTGTCCATGAATATGCATTTGTTCTAAAGATTCTGCAATATCATCTAAAATATCCTTTCTTGGAGAAATAGCATTAGCCTCATCAAAGGAAACATGAATAGATTCTTCAATAGTCATAGTTCACTTATTATATATTCTATAAGCTTTACTATGCAAGGAATAACCAAGGAAAATTCCTTTATCTGACTTAGCATCAAACTTTCCTAAGTTTTCTTTTCCATTGTTTAATACAAAGCATTTGCAACCAAAAACATGAAGGTGTGAAATGTTGGGTTTTCTACCATTAAACAGTTCATATGGAGTTTTCTTTAAAATGAGTCTTATTAAAGCCCTATTCATGATATAGCATGCAATATTAACGGCTTCAGCCCAAAAATATTTTGGAAGAGGAGTGTCATTTAATAAGGTTCTAGCAATTTCTTCCAAAGATCTATTTTTCCTTTCAACAACTCCGTTTTGTTGAGGGGTTCTAGGTGCAGAAAAGTTATGTTCAATGCCATGCTTTTCACAAAATAATTCAAATTCTTTATTTTCAAATTCACCCCCATGATCACTCTTAATATATATAATTTTGAGATTTTTCTTGTTTTGAATCATTTTTGCAAGTTTCCTAAATGCTTGAAATTCATCATTCTTATGAGTGATAAATAGTGTCCAAGTGTATCTAGAATAGTCATCAACTATAACAAGGGCATAGTAACTTCCTCCATGACTCATGATTCTAGAAGGGCCAAACAAATCCATGTGTAGTAATTGTAAAGGTTGAGTAGTTGAAACAATGTTTTTGGATTTGAATGAAACTCTAGTTTGTTTTCCCTTTTGACATGCATCACATAGTCTATCTTTTTCAAATTTTAGTTTTGGAAAACCAACAACTAAATCTTTTGAAATTAATTTTTTTAAGTGTTCCATGTTTATGTGAGCAATATGTTTATGCCATAGCCATGGATCATCATCTTTGCTAAGAAAACATTTATTATTATCTAGTTTTTGGCTTAAGTCTATCATATAAACATTGTTAACTCTATACCCTATATGCTTTATATTTGTGTCATGTTTATGTTCAATGAGACATTTTTGAGAAAATCAAATGATACTAGATAGCCCTGATCACATAATTGACTAACACTAAGCAAGTTGTGCTTAAGGCCTTCAACAAGTAGAACATTTTCAATGGAGTTTGAAGAATTCGTACCTATTTTTCCAACTCCAAGAATTCTACCTTTGTTGTTGTCACCATAAGTAACATGCCCACTTTTCTTGGGATAGATATGTGTGAACTTCGATGAATCTCCCGTCATATGTTTTGAACAACCGCTATCTATGTACCATTTCTTCTTCAAAGATATCTACATGATTAAGTTTGTGACTTAGGTACCCAAACTTTATTGGGTCCTTGTGTGTTAGTATTAACTAAAGATCCTTTTGGGACCCATATCATTTTGATATTGTTGCAATTTTTCTTAAAATAACATGTAAATGTGCCATGCCCTTTTCTTCCACAATAAAAACATGTAATGAAAGGAGAATTATATTTTTGTGAGAAAGAAAAGAAACTTTTGAAAACTTTTGTTGTGTTTCTGGTTTGTATCCAATTCCTGCTTTATCAAGAATACATCTTTCATTTCCTAATATGACATCTAGGTTATTCTTGTCAATCGAAAATTTTGCAAGTAAGTTTTTCAAATTTTTAATTTCTTCTACATGTTTGCTACAACATTTACATGAATTTACTTTTTCATTAGTCATAGTAGAAACATGAACTTTATCACTAGATTTAGAGATTGAAACTTCAGTTTTAAGAAGATCTATTTCTTTGTTTAATTTTGAAATTTCTTTCTCTAAATCTGAAATTGTTTTCTTAGATGAAGAAACAAGTTTTGCTAGTTTAATTGATTCATTATGTAATTCAGCAAATGCATCTTGTAACTCATCAAAAGAAATAGATTTGTTTGAAGATGTTACCTCTTCGTCGCTTTCATAGTTTTTGCCCATTAGACATAGATTAATAATTTCTTTTTTAGAATCATCAGACGATTCTAAGTCATTATCATCCCATGTGATGTAGGCCTTTTTTGCCTTCTTTTCTCAAATAGTCTTCTTTTCAGACTTCTCTATTCTTTTCTTAAAGATTGGACAATCAGCCCTCAGATTTCCGGGTTGATTGCACTCAAAGCATTTTGGAGTTTGAAATGACTCTTCAGTCCTTCTTTTAGGTTTGAAGTTTTGTCTTCTTTGATTTCCTCTCATTCTAATAAATTTGTTGAATCTTTTGACAAAGAGGCTAAGATCTTCATCTTCATCTAAGTCAATTGAATTTTCTATGTCACTTTCCTCTTGGATTGAAGATGAGACTTTAAGAACAATTCCCTTCTTCTTCTTATCATTTTCTTCATGTTGATTTAGTCTTTGCAACTCCATCTCATGTTCCTGTAATTTTCCAAATAGTGTAGCAAGAGACATAATAGACAAATCTCTAGATTTTGTGATGGCTGTTACCTTTGGTTGCCACTCTCTACCTAAACATCTTAACACTTTATTTATGATATCCTCGTTTGGAAAAATTCTTCCTAATGATGCAAGATGATTAACTATATGTGTGAATCTTTTCTGCATATCTTGTATACTTTCATTTGTCTTCATCCTAAATAATTGATACTCATGAGTTAAAGTATTTATCCTAGATCGTTTGACATTAGTTGTTCCCTCATGTGTAACTTGTAGAGTGTCCCACATATCCTTAGCACTCTTACAATTTGAAACCCTAAAATATTCATCCATTCCTAGGGCAAAAGTAATGATGTTTTTATCCTTTAAATTGTACTACACTAATATTCTTTCATCTTCAGACCACTCTTCTCTAGGTTTCTCTATTATTGTATTTCTAGCCACCATGGTGGGTACATAAGGTCCAACTTCTATGGCTTCCCAAATGTTTGAGTCTATTGCCTCAATGAAAATTTGCATTCGGGTTTTCCAATGGTGGTAACCCTCTCCATTAAAAATAGAAGGCCTATTTATTGAATTTTCTTCTGGTAATAAGAAGTTTGCTGAGGCCATTATTCTTGAAGCTTCTAAACTTTATACAAGAATGAAGCTCTGATACCACTTGTTAGACAAGTGGCCTCAGATATCTTAAGAGGGGGGGGGGGGGGTTGAATTAAGATATCACAAACTTTTCTTGATTAAAAAAAATTCTATTTTGATTTTAACCCAAACCCCAATATTTCTTTCAAAATGAACAATCAAATAATTATGCAAATTAAACTTACTGAAAAGAAGCAATAAGCAATAAACAATAAAAGAGTTTAAGGGAAGAAAGATTGCAAACTCAGATTTATACTGGTTCGGCCACACCCTTGTGCCAACGTCCAGTCCCCAAGCAACCTGCTTGAGAGTTCCACTATCTTGCAAAAGCCCTTTACAAGTTCTGAACCACACAAGGACAACCCTTCTTTTGTGTTCAGATTGCTTTACAACAAGAGACCCTCGGTCTCTTAATCCCTTTTCAAAAATATGATGAAGAGAAGAAGAAATCTCTCTTGAAAGAGATAGATTGAACAATTGAGCACTCAAAATAATTCCTTATTGAATTGCAAGTGTATTGGCTAAGGAATTTTTAAGAGGATAAGATAATTTTTCATTTTGAGAGTGTCATACCCTAATTTCGTCCGGGGATTATTACTTGATGACATGCAATCTTTGGTTAGCCGCTTTGAGATACTTGGCGTCCTTTGTTGCACAATAAATGAAGTCCCGAGACGTCTCAGAAATCTAAAGGAAGCAGGCTTGCGCGATCCGTGAAATTCCGTAATGTGGCGGAAGTCGAAAAGAGGTGTTTTTGCGCAATCCGTAAGTTTCCGTAACTTCTTCGAAAGCTAAAAAAGAGTAAATACATAATTCGTAAGGATTCGTAACCTTGCGGAAGAAAAAATAAGTATCGTTACGAAATTCGTAAAGTTTCGTAACATTACGGAAAAAGAATCACCAAAAAAATAGAAGGGGGGTGTATTTAGTAAAAATGGGGGTGCAAATAGCGACCAAGCCCACTTGGGCCCCTCCAGAAGATTCCTCCAGAAGGCTGTTGCTTCTAAAGGAAGCAACCTTGCTCGCCTGGGCGAGCTAGGCGGCAAGCTTCTCCCCTATTTTGCTATAAATAGGGGGAGAAGTGAAGAAGAAAAGGGTTCAGCCCCTTAGGCACTTCTCTCTCTCTCGAAATAGCTGAGGAAAATTAGTTCCGTGAAGAAAATCCAAGCCGAGACACTTCGGTAACGTTTCCGTAACGTTTTCGTGAGTAATTACGCGAAGATTCTCGGCCGTTCTTCAAGATTCATCTTTCGTTCTTCGTTTTCTTCAGTCTTCAACGGGTAAGTACCTCAAACCGAGCTTTTCAATTCATTCTATGTACCCGTGGTGGTCCACATTTTGTTTCATGTATTTTTATTCTCGTTTTCATTTACTTTTTATACCCCCTTTTGACGTGCTTAAGCCATTTATTTAAGTCATTTCTCGCTTAATTTAAAAATAAAATAAATTTCCACTGATCGTTTGAATTGTATCATCCGTTAATTTTGGTTAAAATGAATTCCGACCGCTCGGTCGTGCCGTAACCACGTTGGAAATAAAAAAAGAGGTAAAATAATAATATAATAATCAAAAAATACCTTTTAGTAAATTAAAAGCGAAAAATCAATCGGACGTTTTCTCTTTGGGATTTCTCATTCTTAATTGAATTGACTAATAACTAAAGTGAAATTAAGGCTAAAATCAACTCGCCTAGTCAAGCTCGTCCAGAAAAATAGGTTTTGAAAGTATATCATTTCAGTTTCATACTAACTAAATTGGATCATTTTTAAAGGTCCAACGCCTTTAAATGATCACTCAAGTAAAAAAATCAATCACTTGATTCACACATAAGGAAGAACTACGTAGGTCTGATTTCCTCTCCAAAAGAGGGTACGTAGGAGCAAAAGCCCTGCTTTTGTCGACCTCAAAAAATAAAAAGAAATAAAAGTTAAGATAACACAATTCCACAATTCTAAAAAATAGGCTGTTGTCTTTCGAGACAAACGTAAGAGGTGCTAATACCTTCCTCAAGCGTAAATACAACTCCCGAACTTAGAATTTTCATTTTGACCGGTTTCCTTCGGTTTTTCCGACGTTTTCCACAAATAAACGTTGGTGGCGACTCCGCGCATCTTTCCTCCTTTGGAAAGCGCACCCGTGAGCCTCGCCCTCGCTCGCCCGCGAAGGGCACGTTGCGACAGTTGGCGACTCCACTAGGGACTAATTTTGTGAGTTAGGCCTATTTTAGGAATTGTGGAATTGTGAAACTTTGGGTGTGCTTTTATTGAACTGTGTAAAATGTAGATAATTGTTGTCTATTTCGCATTCTTTACACTGCATTCTAAGCACCCACGGGTTTGAGTAAAAAAGGGGCCCTACACCTGGGTTCATGGGAATTTAAGGAGTGGAGGTGAATCAATTATCATGCTAGGTCTCCGACTTGCTTGATAATAGTGAAACCTCGTCTAGAGCTTTCTCTCTTTATAATGTGTTGTCGCTGGTATTCGATACCACCACAACATTATTATCTTGAGTGATGATACCTCTAGAAAACAGCCGTGTGAGTTATGAATTGTTGGGGAGTAGTTATTAGAGACCCCTAGATATTGTCTTAGGTTCCCAAATAGGGGCAAAGAGCAAACACGCTCCGTGCCATTTGTTCTCATGCATTTTTGGTAAATAGCACTAGTTTATAGTTTTGCTAGTTGATGTTTGGTTTCTTTGGAGTAATACGTAACCTTTTTAATGCTACGTTGAGGCGCCCTCATGCCCAAAACGTAGCATTAAAATTGGATCTCTACGGTCTCGTATGTGTGAATTACCCCTTTGTGTGGTTTTCTTTCCGTTTCATGCATAAGCATTGCATCATTCATGTCGGAGTCTTGATCCACCCCTTTTTTAGGTAAAATGATGGGGACAAACCAAAACGGCAAAAGGTTTTATCAAGTCAAGGTTAAAGGTCTAGATGTCACTAGCCTCAAGGAATTGGGACAATTGATGGGACCTCTGCAAAGGCAAGTCTTCCGCAAAGTATACGGGAAGATTCTAGATTTGACCGTAGCGGAGGTATTTACGGAAGCTGTCGTATCCCTTGCCCAATACTATGACCAGCCGTTGAGGTGTTTCATGTTTGGGGACTTCCAAATGGTACCAACTATTGAAAAGTTTGAAGAGATATTAGGATGCCCTCTCGGGGGGAGAAAACCGTATCTTTTCTCCGGCTTTCTTCCTTCCTTGAGCAAGATTGCAGCTGTGATTGGGGATTCAACAAAAGAGTCGGATCGCATGAAGCAAATTCGGAACGGCGTAGTGGGCCTGCCTCGGAAATACTTGGAAGGCAAGGCAAGGGATATGGCGAGCCAAGAGAAGTGGGGCCCGTTTGCGGATATTTTAGCTTTGCTGATTTTTGGGGTTGTCCTCTTTCCGAACGTGGACGGTTTGATAGACTTAGCCGCCATTGATGCTTTCTTCGCATATCACCATAGCAAGGAAAGTCCAGTGGTAGCTATCTTGGCAGATTTGTTCGACACCTTTGACCGGAGGTGTGAGAAAAACAGGGCATGGATTGTCTGTTGTTTACCCGCTCTCTATGTGTGGTTGATTTCACACCTATTCCGACAAGACACGAGACACCCGTGTCCGCTTCAAAGCTATCGCTCATGTGCCGAAAAAGGAAGAGTCGATTGGGACCAACATTTGGCTGGGATAGGGGGCAGCGCGATCAATTGGTTTCCTCGTTGGAAGGAAGGCAAGGAAGGAGTTATCTTCTCGTGTGGGGACTACCCTAATGTTCCACTGATAGGGACTAGGGGTTGTATTAATTATAATCCCGCACTAGCCATAAGACAGCTAGGGTACCCCATGAGGGGAGCACCAACTGAAGAAAGTCTCTCGCCTTGCCTTGTGAGGGATCTAGGCGCGCAAGGTCTCAAGGTTATACAAAGAATCCACAAGGCGTGGAGGAATCCGTTGAAAAAAGACAAGGAGCTTAGGGGCATCCGAAATGGCGTCATTGGAGGTTATCATGGATGGCTAAGAATTCATGCGCGAGGGTTAGATTGGCTCTCCAAATTGAAAGTTATCGATGAGGAGAATTTCGAAGCTCCGGAGGAAGATGAAGAAGTCCGAGCTTTAAAGTTAGAGTTAGGGAAGGCGAGACTCGCCAAGGAGAAGTTCAAATCAGCTGCTACACACATCCGGAAGGAGTGCACCGATTTACAAGAGGAAAACGCGGCCACTACAAAAGCCCTTGAACAAGAAACCAAAAGGGCCCACAAGGAGGAATATGGCCGAGAGAAATTCCGAGGAGCATTGTGGGGTAGTAACAATGAGCTCAAGCTCCGAAGAGAGGAGAGAGATCGGTCACGGGTGCATGGCATGATATTAAAAGAAGAGTTAGTTGCTTGCGCGTGGTCCAAAAGGAGTTTGGCTCAACACTTGGAAGCCACGGAGCAAAGCATGCTAGCTATCATAGGGAAATACAAGGAAGAATTGAACCAGTCCATGGCCCATGAACAAAAGCTAGTGGAGGATTTTGCACAAGTGTATGCTGAAAAAGAAGCAAGAGGGAGGGTGATTGATGCGTTGCATCAAGAGGTGACTATATGGATGGATAGGTTCGCCTTGACCTTGAATGGAAGTCAAGACCTCCCGCGTCTGTTAGCCAAAGCAAAGGCCATGGCTGAAGTGTGTACTGCCCCCGAGGAGATCCATGGGCTAATCAATTACTGTCAGCACATGATAGGTTTGATGGCCCATATAATTAGGAATCGTTAGGTTCTCTTGTAACACCTTTGTATAACCTTGGCTAGATGAAAGCTTTGTTCTTTTTATAAAATTAGAAGTTCTGGACTCATTACGTTATCTAAAAAACCTTGGGGTGGATCCAAGTGCTCCGATCATCCATTTGCATACTCATGTTTTGGTGGCATACTCACCGTTGTTTTTTTCTTTAGGAATTTCATCATAACTAAGAAAACACCAAGGCACCCCTATAACACTCGATCCAGAAAAATGGATAATGAAGAGGGCGTGCAGGAACAGATGAAGGCTGATCTATCGGCCTTAAAAGATCAAATGGCTTCCATCTCGGAGGTCATGTTAAAACTTCATAAAACCATAGAGGATAAAGCCACCGCAACCGCCTCCAATACAGTTAGGGAAGCGGAGCCGGTGCTGCAGCCCACCTTGAATCCGGACCTAGACAGAAACACGGCCGTGTTCGGTCGAAGGTATAGTCCGCAAGCTTATCCTTATGGCCTGCCTCCGAACTTCACCCCCCGTGCCACCCCGGAAGAGTTAAGCCAAGCCCCTACTTTTGAGGGGCAACTCCCACCTTATGAAGACTATCCCGAGAAAGACGATGGGGAAGGAGATACCCATCTTGGCCCCCTGCTCCACCTCAAAGATCCGTCCCCGCATGAACTACCCCAGCCGAACATAGTCCGCCATATCCCGGCCTCACCCACACCCGTAAAAGAATCTGTTCCCTTTGCGGAAGATAAGGGAAAGATTGAGGCGCTTGAAGAGAGGTTAAGAGCAGTCGAGGGCCTCGGTAATTACCCATTCTCGGATTTGGCGGATTTATATCTTGTGCCCAACATCGTCATCCCTCCCAAGTTCAAAGTACCGGACTTTGATCAGTACAAAGGTACGACATGTCCGAAGGGGCATCTTCGGATGTATTGCCGAAAGATGGGGGCGTATTCTGCGGACGAAAAGTTGTTGGTCCATTTCTTTCAAGACAGCTTGGCCAGGGCAGCTGTAGCATGGTATACCAATCTGGAAGCTTCCCAGATCCGATCATGGAAGGACTTGGCAACTGCCTTCATTAGGCAGTACCAGTACAATACGGACATGGCTCCCGATCGGAACCAACTTCAGGGTATGACTAAACGAGAGCATGAGTCCATTAAGGAATATGCCCAGAGATGGAGAGATCTCGCAGCCCAAGTCGTACCGCCCATGACGGAAAGGGAGATGATCACAATTATGGTAGATACGTTACCCACGTTCTACTATGAAAAGCTGATAGGCTACATGCCAGCTAACTTTGCGGATCTCATCTTCGCCGGAGAAAGGATTGAATCTGGGCTACGAAAAGGCAAGTTTGAATATGCTGCCAATATGGCCCCCAACAACAACAGAAGAGCCCCAACAGTGGGCACGAGGAAAAAGGAAGGAGACGCCCACGCGGTCACCACCGCCCCAACATGGATGAAAGCACCCCAAAATATCCAAAGCTCATACCAGCCCAATCCCCCAAATTTTTTAATCCGAGCCGGGAATTCCCTCCTGACTCAAGTAAAAGGACCACCCGCAGCAGAAAGAGCGTCGGCCCAACGCACAGCTCCAGCCGCACCCCGGCCAATTAATAATACAGCCCTCGGTGCGACTTATAAATATGCACAGCACCCGAAAGACAACTTCCCTCCTATTCCCATGGCATATTCCGAGTTATGGCCTTCATTATTGGAGAATCACTTGGTGGTGGCCATACCCGGGAAGGTTCTCCAGCCACCCTACCCCAAGTGGTATGATCCGGGTGCCAAGTGTGTGTACCATAGTGGAGTTCCCGGACACAATATTGACTCCTGCATCCCGTTCAAGTATAAAGTGAAGCATCTGATTAGTGCCGGCTGGCTAGCGTTTCAGGAAGAAGGCCCAAATGTTAAAACTATCCCGTGGCGGAGACGAAAGGGATGAATGTTTGTTTCACCTTGGGGAGTCGCATGACATGGAAACCTGTCCCGTGGTGGAAGAATTGCTTCAGTAGCTCATGGATTGCGGGCAGCTTGAAGTGTTCATAGGAGGGAAGGAAGAACCACAAATTTGCATGCAGTCGGAAAAGAAGAAGGTTCCTCTAACCCCCAAGGCCCTAGTAATATGTTTTACTAGGAAAGGGACCGGCTCCACACCCATATTCCTGCGGGCGGCGCCCAAGCCGACGCCATTTGCATATCAAAGTAATAAGGTCGTTCCGTGGAAGTATACCCCTCCCGCGTCCAGTGAAAGAGTTGCAACCGAAGTTGACTCCCTATCAGCTAAGGTAACCAACATCACCGGCCTCAGTGGCGTAACCCGCAGTGGTCGGGTGTTCGCTTCCCCTCACCCGGCGGAATTGCCCTCTAAAGGGAAGGCGCCCATGGTCCAAGAGCCCACAGATATAGCCACCCCCTCGAAAGAAGTAGATCCTCCCGTGGCAAGAGGAGCCGAAAAGAAAGAGGGACTTCAAGGAAAAACAGTGACTTTGGAAGAGGCCCATGAGTTCCTCCGCCTCATCCAACAAAGCGAGTTTAAGGTAGTCGGACAACTGAATAAAACTCCCGCAAGGATCTCCTTGCTTGAACTACTCATAAACTCCGAACCTCATCGTGTGTTGTTGATGAAGGTTCTTAACGATGCCCATGTAGCACATGATATCTCGGTGGAGGGTTTCGAAGGCATCGTTAATCATATAACCACCAACAACTACATCGCGTTTGCGGAAGAAGAGATTCCCGTTGAGGGGAGAGGACACAACAAGGCTCTACATGTGTCGGTGAGATGTATGGACCACGTTGTCGCAAAGGTACTTATCGACAACGGATCGAGTTTAAATGTAATGCCGAAGACCACTTTGGAAAAGCTTCCTTTTAGTGCGTCACGTTTAAAACCGAGCTCGATGGTGGTGCGGGCCTTTGATGGTACTCGGCGGGAAGTAATGGGGGAAATTGACATTCCCATTCAGATAGGCCCCCACACTTGCAATGTGGTGTTTCAAGTAATGGATATAATTCCTGCCTATAGCTGCCTCTTGGGAAGACCGTGGATTCATGCTCTGGGAGTGGTCCCTTCAACGCTTCACCAGAAATTGAAGTTCGCAGTAGGTGGACTTTTAGTGATAGTGTCGGGTGAAGAGGATATGTTAGTGAGCTGCCCCTCCTCCGCACCGTACGTAGAAGCGGCGGAAGAATCATTGGAAACAGCTTTCCAATCCTTTGAGGTGGTGAGCTGCGCCTCTGTGGAACCGAGTCCGTCGCTACCTTCTCTCTCCAAAACGGCCATAATGGTGGCGCGTGTTATGCTCAGGAACGGATTTGAGCCCGCAATGGGTCTAGGAAAGGACTGCCTCGGGAATCCCGACGTGGTCGATATCAAAGGAAATCCATACAAGTATGGATTAGGGTATGAACCCGGGATGCCGGGGAGGAGGAATGTGCCGTCAAGATTTCGGGCGGATAGGGTGTGGCCCGGCCGTATTAGCCAGTGTTTCACCAGCGCTGGAATGGTGTCCGAGGAGGAGGTGGCTGCAATAGAAGAGGAGTTCCCTCAAAACCCACCAAGTTTTGTGCAACCATGCCACCCCGATTCCCAAGTGGGGAACTGGCGCGTGATAAGCCAGTCAGAAGTCTATACCGCCGATTCAATGTAATTAGAGCCTATAGATTTCCGTTCTCTTTTGTTTTGTGAAACCTACCTTATTAAATAAACAAAGAGATCTTGTTTCATCTGTTCTTGCAGTACCACCTTTTTCTCATATCATTTTGCATGTTTTTGTTTCTTTTGTCTTGTTTGGTATAGATGTGAGGGTCGATTCTTTGAGGAACCTAATAACGAGGGTTTGACAATCGATTTCGATCGAGATATAAGCCAAGCGATAAACGAGGAAGAGGAAGAGGACGTCCTGTCACCAGAGTTGGAGAGGTTGGTCGCTCAGGAAGAACGTGAAATGAAGCCTCACCAAGAAGAAACCGAATTGGTAAACTTAGGGACCCTGGAGGAAAAGAAAGAGGTAAAGGTAGGAACCGGTATGACCGCGCCTATCCGCCAAGGCTGGATAATCCTTCTTGAAGAGTATCAAGATGTCTTTGCGTGGTCGTATCAAGACATGCCCGGTCTGGATTCTGACATTGTGCAGCATAAGTTGCCGTTGAATCCTGGATCTTCCCCGGTTAAGCAAAAGTTACGAAGAATGAAACCCGAGATGTCCTTAAAAATTAAAGAAGAAGTAAGGAAGCAGTTTGATGCAGGTTTCTTAGCTGTGGCACAGTACCCGGAGTGGGTGGCCAACATTGTCCCAGTCCCGAAAAAGGACGGCAAGGTTCGAATGTGTGTAGACTACCGAGACTTGAACCGAGCCAGTCCTAAAGACAACTTTCCCCTGCCACACATTGACATATTGGTAGATAATATAGCCAAATTTGCCCTCTTCTCATTTATGGATGGTTTCTCGGGGTATAATCAAATAAAGATGGCACCCGAAGATGTAGAGAAGACCACTTTCGTCACCCTATGGGGAACGTTCTGCTATAAGGTGATGGCCTTCGGACTGAAAAATGCTGGGGCAACCTATCAGTGTGCCATGGTGGCGTTGTTCCATGACATGATGCATAAGGAAATAGAGGTCTACGTAGATGACATGATTGCCAAGTCTCGGACTGAGGACGAACACCTTGTCAATCTGCGTAAGCTGTTTGGAAGGTTGCGGAAATACCAATTAAAACTAAACCCAACCAAATGCACCTTTGGGGTGAAGTCGGGGAAGCTGCTAGGATTTATCGTAAGTCAGAAAGGGATAGAGATAGATCCCGAGAAAGTGAAGGCCATCCTTGAAATGCCGGAACCCCGCACGGAGAAGCAAGTTCGGGGGTTTTTGGGCAGGTTGAATTATATCGCGAGATTTATCTCGCAACTCACCCCTACCTGTGAGCCCATTTTTAAGCTGTTACGTAAGAACCAAGCGGTCCTATGGAACAGTGACTGCCAAGAGGCTTTCGAGAAGATCAAACAGAGTCTCGCGAATCCCCCGGTGCTCATGCCACCCGTAACAGGAAGACCTCTTTTCCTATACATGACCGTGTTGGACAAATCTATGGGGTGCGTGTTGGGTCAGCATGATGATTCTGGGAAAAAGGAGCAAGCCATCTACTATCTGAGCAAGAAGTTTACCGCATGTGAGATGAATTACTCAATGCTGGAAAGGACGTGTTGTGCGCTGGTATGGACATCACATCGGCTTAGGCAGTACATGCTCAGCCATACCATGTGGCTTATTTCCAAAATGGATCCCGTGAAATACATCTTTGAAAAACCGGCCCTCACAGGACGAATCGCTAGGTGGCAGGTATTATTATCTGAATTCGATATCGTTTACGTCACCCAAAAAGCAGTAAAGGGAAGTGCCTTAGCGGATTATTTGGCCCAACAACCCCTCCAGGATTATCGGCCGATGCACCCCGAGTTTCCAGATGAAGATATCATGGCCCTATTTGAAGAGAAGCGGACGCACGAGGACATAGACAAATGGATTGTTTGCTTCGATGGGGCATCCAATGCTTTGGGCCACGAAGTAGGGGCAGTCCTTGTATCCCCGGATGATCAGTGTATTCCTTTCACGGCTAGGCTAGGTTTTGATTGTACCAACAATATGGCCGAGTACGAGGCATGCGCCCTCGGGGTTCAGGCGGCCATTGATTTTGATGTAAAACTACTCAAGGTGTATGGAGACTCAGCTTTGGTCATACGCCAGTTGAAAAGAGAATGGGAAACTAGGGATTCGAAGTTGATACCCTATCAAACTCACATCTTGAGGTTAGCCAAGTACTTTGACGACATTTCCTTCCACCACATACCTCGGGAAGAGAATCAAATGGCTGATGCACTAGCCACCCTGGCATCCATGTTTCAACTTGCCTCACACGGGGATCTGCCATACATCGAATTCAAATCTCAAGGCAGGCCGGCATATTGTTATGCAATAGAGGAAGAGCGGGATGGGAAACCATGGTATTTCGACATCAAGCAGTATGTCGAGAACAAAGAATACCCACCAGGGATTTCTGACAATGACAAAAGGACGTTGAGGAGATTGGCTACTGGTTTCTTTGTAAGTGGTACTATCCTATACAAACGAAACCACGACATGACCCTCCTACGGTGCGTAGATGCCAAAGAGGCGAACTTCATGATTGAGGAGATCCACGAGGGTTCCTTTGGGACACATGCCAATAGGCGTGCTATGGCCAGAAAAATCCTTAGGGCCGGTTATTATTGGCTCACCATGGAAAGCGATTGCTGCACTCATGTCAGGAAATGTCATAAATGTCAGGCATACACGGACAATGTCAATGTTCCGCCACATCCTCTCAATGTTATGTCCGCCCCTTGGCCTTTTTCTATGTGGAGAATAGATGTCATTGGGGCCATCGAACCCAAGGCGTCGAATGGTCACCGCTTCATTCTAGTGGCGATAGATTACTTCACCAAATGGGTCGAAGCGGCGTCTTATACTAATGTCACAAGGAATGTGGTAGTTAGATTCATAAAAAAGGAGTTGATTTGTCGATACGGACTCACCAGGAAGATCATCACTGACAATGGCACCAATCTGAACAATAAGATGATGCAGGAGATGTGCGAGGACTTCAAGATCCAGCATCATAACTCTACCCCTTATCGGCCAAAGATGAATGGGGCTGTAGAGGCTGCGAATAAGAATATCAAGAAGATTGTCCAAAAGATGACAGTGTCGTACAAAGATTGGCATGAGATGTTGCCTTTCGCCCTACACGGATACAGAACCTCGGTACGAACTTCTACTGGGGCAACACCGTATTCCTTGGTTTATGGGATGGAAGCAGTGCTCCCATTTGAGGTAGAGGTTCCTTCTCAGAGGATAATGGAGGAGTCAGGCCTAGAAGAGTCAGAGTGGGCTCAAGCGCGCTACGACCAACTTAACCTTGTTGAAGGTAAGCGTTTGGCCGCCATGAGCCATGGGCGTTTGTATCAACGAAGGATAAAGAACGCATTCGACAAGAAGGTACGCCCGTGCAAGTTCAACGAGGGGGACCTCATGTTGAAGAAGATGTCCCACGCTGTTAAAGATAACCGAGGCAAGTGGGCCCCGAATTATGAAGGACCTTTCGTAGTGAAAAGAGCCTTTTCTGGGGGTGCTCTGATACTCACCCACATGGATGGCGAGGAGTTGCCCTCGCCCGTGAACTCCGATGTAGTTAAACGATATTACGCTTGAAATCTGGGGCAATCGAGGGGACCGTTGCATGTTCTTTTAATTTTGAGTTTTTGTTCTTCCTGGTTTCCTCCAGGGATTCCCTTCCTCTGTATTTGTTCTTTTAAAAAAGGGAAAAGATAGGCGAGGTTTTAGTCCTCCCTTTGGTTTCAAACTTTTTGTTTTAGATTTGTTATAAGCATAAGCCCTCTTCGCTCAGTGTATGGGGTGCCCCAAACGCTTATTTTAAAATTGAATCTAACCAGCCTTCACTAAAATAAAATCATCGCATTAGAAACATTCATACATTCATACATGCATATGCATATCTTGTGATAGCAAAGAGTAGAATCGTCTCGGGCCACGATCAGAAGTCAAGACAAATCAATGGCAGAAATCAATCAAGGTAAGACGATGACCAGTCACGATTGGCCGCGTATTTTTGTTTCCTACTTACAGGTACATAGGGACGGATCGAGTGGGGCTAGGGTCACGACTGACCGATCGTTGCCTCTTCCCGGCGCTAAACAAGCAGAGAACGTCGCTGCAAGGCAGCCCAGTATCCTTTGTGGTCGCAGTTTCTTTTACTATTGTTTGTTTTAAATAAGTAATCGATGCCTAATTCTAACTTAAGTAAGTTCAAGTTAGGCGAAACGCTAACCCATGAAAAAGGAGGGGACATGGTTAATGTTCCCCCCCCCAAAAAAAAAAGTAGCAGGTTAGCTCGCCTGGGCGAGTAACCCCTGCACTCAAAATATAAAAACGAAGTAGGGGAACGTTTTTGTATCCAAAAACTCCCCCCCCCCCTTCATTCAAGAAAGAAAGAACACGAAGGCTTGCGGTTCTTGCCCCCTCAAGCCACTTTTGGTTGCCTTTTTCTTTCATTTTTGGTGTTATAATTCACTCCAACAAGTAAGTATTCCATCCTTGATGTTTTTGCTTCCCATTGATGTGTTTTCTTCATCTTTTGGTGCCTTAAATTGTGAGAACATGCTTATATTTGTGAGACAGTTTTGGTTTGCTTTGGTGCTTGTTTTTCTTTGAATTAAGGATTTGAATGAAAAGGCCTTAAGCCTAGGTTGTATTCTGAAGCAATGGGACAGGCCACATTGTCCCCATCCTCTTGCAATTTATGTTCAAACATGCGCTCACCAAGTGCTCGGTGAAATGCCCCAATGATGAATGAATATGATTTGGCAAAATTGGGATGGTGGGGCTATTTTGTGTATGTAGAGACAGCATAGGAAAGTCAAAATAGATGCCCAAATGCAGTCCCAAGCTTAGGGACCCAAACTTTTTAAGCTTCAATGCAAGAAAACATACTCATGACTAGGAACCCAAAGTTTGGTTTTAGGTTTAGAAAAGCATGAAAATAGGGACTTGTTTGTAAGAATTTGGGCTGCCCCATGCACCTAAGTAACGTGGGAGATGCTTTTCAATGGTGTGTAGATATGTGTGTAAATATATATGGCATAAAAATATGTATATATATGAATATATGGCATGAAAATACCTTGCAAAGTGAATGAATAGTAAATAATGCATTTCAAAAATGTATATTTGTGGATAGGTAGCGTAAAAATACCTTTTAAAATATGTATATTTGTGGATAGGTAGCATAAGAAGCCTTTAAAAAAAAAATGTACCCATGCCAAAAATGGCACAAGAATGCTTCCCAAATGAATATATGATGTGGAACTGCTCCTCAAGTGTAGATGGATGGCATGAAAGTTCCTTTTCAAATGCAAATGTGTGCGTGACGTGAGATTGGCTCTCCATTGTGCATATATGTAAATAAATATGAATGAAACAACAAAAATTTGTATGTTAATAAAATACTTCAAATGTGTGTGGATAGTTTGTGGTAGCAAAATAGTTATGATATGAACATATGTAATTTTGGCACGATACCTTGAGCGTGCGTGTAAGTATTCTTTCCGAAAAATATATATGTGTGGTAACTAGAATGTTTTGAATATCCTTGTATGTTGATATAAATAATAGGATATTTTCTACACATACGCGTGTGCATAAATGGATTACATGAGTCTGTTCTCCATCAGAGGGATTAACACGACCTTTTTTGCGTTAAGATAAGTGTTATCTTGTAAAACTAACTTCCAAATGTTTGTTCTCGCAGGAAATGGCCCCGAGGAAACTTTCCTCAAAGAGATCCAGGAAGGATAAGGCGGCCGAAGGAACTAGTTCTGCTCCCGAGTATGATAGTCACCGTTTTAGGAGCGCTGAACACCAGCAGCGCTTCGAGGCCATCAAGGGATGGTCATTTCTCCGGGAGCGATGCGTCCAGCTCAGGGACGATGAGTACACCGATTTCCAGGAAGAAATAGGTCGCCGGCGGTGGGCATCACTGGTTACCCCCATGGCCAAGTTTGATCCAGACATAGTCCTCGAATTTTATGCCAATGCTTGGCCAACAGAGGAGGGCGTGCGTGATATGAGGTCCTGGGTGAGGGGCCAGTGGATCCCGTTCGATGCAGATGCTATTGGCCAGCTCCTAGGATATCCTTTAGTGCTGGAAGAGGGCCAGGAGTGCGAGTATGGCCAGAGGAGGAACCGATCTGATGGGTTCGATGAGGAGGCCATCGCCCAGTTACTATGTATACCGGGGCAAGATTTTGCCCGGACTGCTGCCGGGAGACGGGTGCGGATCATGCGCACCAACATGACCACCCTGACTCAGATATGGATGACTTTGCGGCTCAGCAACATCCTGCCCAGCGATCATAATTCCGACCTCCCCCTGCCGAAGTGTCAGCTGGTGTACGCTATCCTGACGTGGATGAGCATTCATGTGGCTCAGCTAATCGCTGATGCCATCTATATATTTTCAGGTATGGCGCCTACCAGGCACCCTCTGGACCTGGATAAGTCCAACAGGGCCCTGGGATTTCCCGCCTTGATCACAGGACTCTGCTAGTCGTTCGGCGTCCCCATCACACCTAGCAAGGTGATTCGGCCGCCCATCACCCGAGCTTTTATTGAGAAGTACTGCACGCAGAGACAGGTCCAGGGTGATGCCCCACAGGCCGCGGACGCGCCTCCACCTCATCAGGCTGGTCCAGCTGGATTGTTTGATACAGAGCAGTATTTGTGGCATTTGGTTCGCCAGCAGGCGGCCAACCACCGGGCACATGTACAGACCCATGATTGTCTTTATCAGATGAGTCTCAGCCTGCAGAGTCAGGGCTTTACTTCTTTTCCGTGCCCTACTCCGGACCAGTTCAGGGCAGAGGTCGCATGGCCTGGAGATTGGCCTGAGGCCCAGGCAGGAGAGGCACCAGCAGGGGCACTAGCAGAGGCTCCCGACGAGGCAGATGAGGCCCGCGAGGACGAAGAGATGACCGATTTACTTGATTTCTTGGGAGGGAGCGGTGCCACATGATTGGGAGATCTCTTGATCCATATTTCTTTTTGTTTCCATTTGTTTTTTTCTATTACATATCATCTTATTTTGTGTTTGACTAAGGGACTGACGTTTGTTTCATGTTTTGACTTTTGTTTTGTACATACATATCACTTGAGTTGTTACGTCGGTATTTGTTTCGTTAGTTGTCAATAGTGTTTATTGAAATGCTGGAACCGCATAGAGTTTTTTTTCATTTTAGGAACGTCGTCCTAAAAATAATAAAATAAAATGAACCAAAAATCCTAATAAAAAGAAAGAAGCGCTGTGAATAAAAGTCATGTTCATAAAGAAAAGAGAAAGGTTTTTATCTATACATGTGTGTAAAAGGAAATGTGTATAGAAGGATTCTTGTGTGTGAATGATGCGTGGAAAGGAATTCTTGTGTGTGTGAGCAACGAGTGTATATGAAGAAACCTTTGTGTGAACCATAAGGGTGTGTTGGGAAAAATGAAAATCTTTGAATGTAAATAGGGTTTGTATATAGACCGTGTGACGTAAAAAGAAGAGTTCTAATGCGTGTACAGAAAAAGTTTGTCATAGATGTATAAAGAAAGATTTTCCTCATAAAGAACCACAAGTGTATAGTTTCAGTGAACATATTTAAAAATAAAACAAAAAGTAAAAAGAAAGAAAGACCGCAAAGATCAACATGTTGTAATTAAGAAGTATGAATCATTCGTAAAGAGCAAACGCATCTTCTCGAAACAAGGGACTGATGCTAAGAGTTTATTTTCCGGAATGAACCGAGATAAGGATGGATGAATGCATTGAACTGATGAAAGAACATGATTTGGAAACGTTGGGTTTGTCTGTGTAAATTCCCAACCGTAGTGTCACAATGCCATAAACGGGATGCTTGAGTGCCCCCCTGGCTGTAGCCATGACAAATTTTGCACGTTATTTTCAAATTATCATTGTCACGCGTGCCTTATGGAATAATACGGAAGTTCAGGCCGAGAGCAACACCTTGACACCCAAATTTGTCTCGCCCCAGATATCAAGATTGGGATTCCCACGATAAAAGATCCCATTGAGACACAACCTTAGACCTCTTTGAACCTTGGCCTATCAAAAGAATCCTCCTCCTTTCCCCCGAAGCAAAAGACAGTGAAATCTCCTCAAGGGAGAGCGAATGGAATGTTAAAACCCGATTTCCCAAAGAAAGGGATGGGGAAGGAAAATTGAAGGAAGAAATGGAAAGAAAGAAAAAAGAGAAAAATAAAAATAGAGAAAAGAACAAAAGAAAGGAAAGAAGGATTCCCGATCAAAGATCAAAAGGAAGTAAAAAGGGAAAAGAAGCAATTCTCGATCAATGAGAGAAAGAGGATAGAAAGTCTCCAAAAGCCAGATTGCCACTCAGAATCATTCTTGACTGGCAATATCCCACCCCACATGAACAAAGAGGAAAAGACCGAAACACCCAGATTCCTCTCCAAAAACACTGACCTCGAGAAAATCCTATTGGTCCGTGATCGTACGTTTGATTTATGATTCGATAGGAAGTCGCGTGCAAAATAGAGTCCTGGTGCAATTATGGTTTGGGAATAGGATAAGACACTTGCCTTGTGAGTTTTATACACTATGAGTGATTTATTTTCAGCTTAGCCCGATGTTTCCCCTGCGTGTTCATTTGAAAGCTAGAAGTTGACATCCTACCTTTCATTCTCAGTTACAAGGAAGATTACCCTTGGCACAAGTATATTGTTTCTCTAAGATGTGGTGCTCTCGCGAATGATTTATTTTTCTTTGCAAAAAGCATGTTATCCTTTTAGGTGGAAAAACCCGGTGAACCATTCCGTCCCGCCAACACCCTTTTCCGGAGCCACATGAATGTTCTTGCTTAGGGCTGTTCATGTGTCCTCCACTTTCGAGTTTGGAGCTGAGTTTCATGATTGCCTAAGTGCGGACCCTCAAGGTAATCCTCCATTCTCATCCTTTTTCCGGAGCCACATGAATGAATTGCGTTGTCATTCATGTGTCCTCCATTTTCGAGTTTGGAGCTATGTTCCATGATTGCCTAAGAGAGGACCCTCAAGGAAATCCTCCTTTCTCACCCTTTTCCGGAGCCACATGAATGTTATTGCTTAGGGCTGTTCATGTGTTCTCCACTTTTGAGTTTGGAGTTGTGTTTCATGATTGCCTAAGAGAGGACCCTCAAGGCAATCCTCCATTCTCATCCTTTTCCGGAGCCACATGAACGAATTGCGTTGTCATTCATGTGTCCTCCATTTTCGAGTTTGGAGCTGTGATCCATGATTGCCTAAGAGAGGACCCTCAAGGCAATCCTCCTTTCTCACCCTTTTCCGGAGCCACATGAATGTTATTGCTTAGGGCTATTCATGTGTTCTCCACTTTTGAGTTTGGAGCTGTGTTCCATGATTGCCTAAGAGAGGACCCTCAAGGCAATCCTCCATTCTCGTCCTTTTCCGGAGCCACATGAATGTTATTGCTTAGGGCTGTTCATGTGTTCTCCACTTTTGAGTTTGGAGCTGTGTTTCATGGTTGCCTAAGAGAGGACCCTCAAGGTAATCCTCCATTCTCATCCTTTTCCGGAGCCACATGAATGAATTGCGTTGTCATTCATGTGTCCTCCATTTTCGAGTTTGGAGCTGTGTTCCATGATTGCCTAAGAGAGGACCCTCAAGGCAATCCTCCTTTCTCACCCTTTTCCGGAGCCACATGAATGTTATTGCTTAGGGCTGTTCATGTGTTCTCCACTTTTGAGTTTGGAGCTGTGTTTCATGATTGCCTAAGAGAGGACCCTCAAGGCAATCCTCCTTTCTCATCCTTTTCCGGAGCCACATGAACGAATTGTGTTGTCATTCATGTGTCCTCCATTTTCGAGTTTGGAGCTGTGTTCCATGATTGCCTAAGAGAGGACCCTCAAGGCAATCCTCCTTTCTCACCCTTTTCCGGAGCCACATGAATGTTATTGCTTAGGGCTGTTCATGTGTTCTCCACTTTTGAGTTTGGAGTTGTGTTCCATGATTGCCTAAGAGAGGACCCTCAAGGCAATCCTCCTTTCTCATCCTTTTCCGGAGCCACATGAATGTTCTTGCTTAGGGCTTTTCATGTGTCCTCCACTTTCGAGTTTGGAGCTGAGTTTCATGATTGCCTAAGTGCGGACCCTCAAGGCAATCCTCTATACTCCACCTTTGTTCGGAGCACCATGAATGTCATTGCCTAGCGCTGTTCATGTGTTCTCCATTATCAAGTGTGAAGCTTCTGGTGACTAGGAAGCATGTTATTCTATTGTTTTCCAGATCGGTTCCTTCGCCAAGTATGTGTATATGTGTATATTTGTATTATATTCGTTGTTCTGGTTGTTGTTTGTATTTTGTTTTGTGCAGAAGAAAACAGAAGAAGTAGAGATGAGAGTCGTCATCGCGAAAAGGGCAGGACGGACGAAATCAATGTACTATCTTTGCTTTCCTCTTATCTCCGATGAGAGGTAAGTAAAGAGGGGCAACTGTCATACCCTAATTTCGTCCGGGGATTATTACTTGATGACATGCAATCTTTGGTTAGCCGCTTTAAGATACTTGGCGTCCTTTGTTGCACAATAAATGAAGTCCCGAGACGTCTCAGAAATCTAAAGGAAGCAGGCTTGCGCGATCCGTGAAATTCCGTAATGTGGCGGAAGTCGAAAAGAGGTGTTTTTGCGCAATCCGTAAGTTTCCGTAACTTCTTCGAAAGCTAAAAAAGAGTAAATACATAATTCGTAAGGATTCGTAACCTTGCGGAAGAAAAAATAAGTATCATTACGAAATTCGTAAAGTTTCATAACATTACGGAAAAAGAATCACCAAAAAAATAGAAGGGGTGTATTTAGTAAAAATAGGGGTGCAAATAGCAACCAGGCCCACTTGGGCCCTCCAGAAGATTCCTCCAGAAGGCTGTTGCTTCTGGAGGAAGCAACCTTGCTCGCCTGGGCGAGCTGGGCGGCAAGCTTCTCCCCTATTTTGCTATAAATAGGGGGAGAAGTGAAGAAGAAAAGGGTTCAGCCCCTTAGGCACTTCTCTCTCTCTCGAAATAGCTGAGGAAAATTAGTTCCGTGAAGAAAATCCAAGCCAAGGCGCTTCCGTAACGTTTTCGTAACGTTTCCGTGAGTAATTACGCGAGGATTCTCAACCGTTCTTCAAGATCCATCGTTCGTTCTTCGTTTTCTTCAATCTTCAACGGGTAAGTACCTCAAACCGAGCTTTTCAATTCATTCTATGTACCCGTGGTGGTCCACATTTTGTTTTATGTATTTTTATTCTCGTTTTCATTTACTTTTTATACCCCATTTTGACGTGCTTAAGCCATTTATTTAAGTCATTTCTCGCTTAATCTAAAAATAAAATAAATTTCCATCGATCGTTTGAATTGTATCATCCGTTAATTTTGGTTAAAATGAATTCTGACCGCTCGGTCGTGCCGTAACCACGTTGGAAATCAAAAAAGAGGTAAAATAATAATATAATAATCAAAAAATACCTTTTAGTAAAATAAAAGTGAAAAATCAATCGGACGTTTTCTCTTTGGGATTTCTCATTCTTAATTGAATTGACTAATAACTAAAGTGAAATTAAAGCTAAAATCAACTCGCCTAGTCAAGCTCGTCCACAAAAATAGGTTTTGAAAGTATATCATTTCAGTTTCATACTAAGTAAAATGGATCATTTTTAAAGGTCCAACGCCTTTAAATGATCACTCTTCAAGTAAAAAAATTTGTTTGATTCACACATAAGGAAGAACTACGTAGGTCTGATTTCCTCTCCAAAGGAGGATACGTAGGAGCAAAAGCCCCGCTTTTGTCAACCTCAAAAAATGAAAAGAAATAAAAGTTAAGATAACACAATTCCACAATTCTAAAAAATAGGCTGTTGTCTTTCGAGACAAACGTAAGAGGTGCTAATACCTTCCTCAAGCGTAAATACAACTCCCGAACTTAGAATTTTCATTTTGACCGGTTTCCTTCAGTTTTTCTGACGTTTTCCACAAATAAACGTTGGTGGCGACTCCGCGCATCTTTCCTCCTTTGGAAAGCGCACCCGTGAGCCTCGCCCTCGCTCGCCCGCGAAGGGCACGTTGCGACAGTTGCGACAGAGAGGATAAGACCTTTTTGTTCTGAAAAACTCTAAGCAAATTCGTGTTCCAAGTCACATATAAATAGACCTTTGATGGCCATTCAAAAACCTTTTGAATAGATGTGACCCTTGGAAATAATTTTCAGAAAAATCTCCTCTGGTAATCGATTACAAGGCTTGTGTAATCGATTACAGGCTTTAAAATTTGAATCAAAATGTTCAGTAACTACTGGTAATTGATTACCATCCATATGTAATCGATTACACAGTGGAAAATTTGAATTTAAATTTCTAATGGCTGTTATAAATCATTTTTTTCAGTGGTAATCGATTACCAGAGAGTAAATCTCTTGAAAAAGACATTTAAGCTTAAATTTCTTGGCCAAACCTTTTGTTGTTTCAATTTGGAATTCCCTTCCTAAATCACTAGAGATCTTCTTTATGATGTATCTTGAATCTCTTGGATTTTTGTCTTGATCTTAACTTGAGAAGCGCATGTTCACATGGTATCAAAACATTATGATCATATGGCATCATCAAAACATCAAAGTCAAAGTCTTGCTTCTACATTCTAGATTTTACAACCTTTTTTTGGCGAAGGTGATAAGTCTACGGTGGAACATATCAGGTGATTCACATTTCAATGTGGAGAGGAAAACTAAAATGAGTACCATAAGCTTTATTTGTCCCCACTATCTTTAACAAGAATTGCTTTCACTTGGTACTCCTCTTTGCCCTCTAATTCGGTACAAAGTTGGGTTGATATGGAGAGGGTCGTTCATAATTGTTTTATAGACCTCAACCTAAAATCATGGTAGCCGACGTACTAAATATGAAACAACAAATGGATGAAACAACTATTGATTTCATAGAAAGATTTAGGATGTTGAATAGCAAATGTAAGGTATAGCCTCCAGGAGTAGAATATGTTACTATGGCCGTGAGTAACATACACCCTCAACTAAGAGAAATGTTGCTTACAAAATATTGTCCAAACTTGAATCTTTTGACATCTAAAGCCTCTAGGATTGAACAAATCATTACTAAAAAGCAAAAGGGAGAATCTAATTGGGAAATGAAACCATACTTAGACTCTATTGAAAATTATGATAAGCTTGGATAAGCAACTGATTATGACTACAATTCAACAGTTAAAATCATGGTAGTTGAATTCGTTATGAGAATGTTGTCCAAATCCTATTAAGGGTAAGGACTTTGAACTTAGTAGAAAAAGATGTAACTAATTTGACAATTACAATTTCTAGTATGGTATAGTTTTTGACTTATCGTTTCCTACATTAAAGGGTAGATGGAAATAGCTAACACTTGAGCAATGAAAATGAAAGACTACACCAACTAAATAATACAAGGTTGGAGTGTTTTGGATCAACTAAGGCTGGGGGGGGGGGGGGTACATAACTATGTTATTTTAGCATTATGAGTCTACTTTCTACAAACCAGTAGACCTAAAGTTAGGGGGCATATAGTTGTGTTATTTTAACATTATGAGTCTATTTTCTACAAACCTGTAGATGGAGACATATAGCATTGGTAGTAAAACATTATAAGTCTACTTTCTACAAAACCATTAGTTTCAAAAGATTTGAATTGTCACATATAAACCATATTAGCTTGGGATCAAGGTAACACACAGAAAATGTTCCCACAAGTATCAACTGGGAAGTAGAGCAGCTGACAAGAGGGTATAATGCCAAAATTGAAGAAGAGCCAACAATGGTTAAAGCAAGAGGCAACCATAAGTATAAAAAGTCATAACTTCTACCAAACCTAATAGCTCATAAAATCAAAGCAAAAAGAGTCATAGACATTGGTGGATGGAGGAATAATCATTTAATGACTATGAGTGTTGATTCAGTTAATATAGCACTAATGATGGCAACTTGATTTGGCTAATGCATCTTTCAGCTCCCTCTTATAGTCATCAGCTAAAATATGCAATGGGGTATTTGTTAGTAATAGAAATAAGATGAACAAGGGGAAATATTTTGATGGAGAAAAAATGGATAGGTTGGCAAAGATTATGATAGAAGACCATGTCAATGGGTAGTGCATCAGAAGTATTAAAAGAAAAAAGATTATGGTTCCTTAAAAATAGGAAGCAAGTTGTGCAATAGTTGTAAGCCATGACTGATAAGAGTGTTTACCACAAATTTATAAATTGCCCATTAACTTCAAGATGTATAAGATTTCTTAGCTTATAAATAGGCCTTGTACCTTAAATTTTAAGAACACACAATCAATCTAAAACACAAGCCTATTTTATCCTGCACTTATTTTATCACTTTTCTTTACAATTTTTGCCTTTCAATGCTTTCATTTAAAGATTTCCTTTACAACATTTCCTTTACAGTATGTTTGGATGGAGTATTTAAAACAGGGAAAGTAATTTAAACAGGAATTTGAAATTCTTTAAGATAAAATTTGGTGTTTTGATATTTTATTTGAAAATTTTTAAAATTTAAGAAATTTTAACCAAAAATTTCAGTTAACTAAAATTAAGGAATTTTAATTCCTGACTAAAAAGAAGAGAATTCGAAAATTCTCGCTACTCTCGTTGGCTCCTTCGACCTTTCCTCACACTCTCACTGGACCCTCCCTCGACCCTCCCTCACTATCACTTTGGTAGTTCCGTTGGTCTCTCTGGTTCGTTGATTTCTCATCTTTGCTTTTTTTTTTCTTCACTAATCTAGGGTTTCTTGATTGAGATTTTGTCATTGGTTTGTGTTTTTTATTTTGTTTCTTAATCTCGATTTCAATTCATTGTTTTGTGTTTTTTATTTGTGTTTTGTCCTTGTTATTGTATCTTTGGTGTAATAGCATGGTTTAGATTCAAAATATTCATGCACATAAACACAATGCTCCCCCCTGTTGGTGGAGGATCTGGCGTCACTGCCGTCACTAGACATGGCAGTGGAGAAGTGAATCGAGGGGCTGGCGATGAAGGTCGGAGAGAATCTTTTCGATTTCATGCAATCATTTTGCAGTGTGGATGGGTCGAAATTGGTTGTCCAATTTTGAAAATGAATTTTTTTTTATTTTTTTATCCAAACACAATTTTAAAAATGAAAGAATTTTAATTGAAGTATTTGAAATTTTTAAAATTTAAAATTCTTTAGAATTTTAAATTGTCTCATCCAAGCACACTCTTATTGCTTTCCTTTATAGCCTTTCAACCATTACCTTTCATGCAAAATCCTATCTTCTCCATTCACCTACACTAAGCGCTTTTCAGAGTAGCTTGGGAAAACTCAGCCAAGGAGTAGATTCCCTTTTTGGCACGAATTGTCATCATTATTTTGGGATTTTGCCGAGATAAGGCTAGCCAAAACATAACTTGGAATTTTAACACAACACTAGTCAAAATATTTTTATTTAGTCGAATGCATCAAGATTGATACTTAGCCAAAAAAGGGGTTTTGGTCGTTAGTTTAGATAAATGATAAGATATGACCTTTATATTAGCTAATTTTTAATTTAGAGGAAGCTCAGAAGATAAATGCATCAGAGTTTGAATTAAGGCTAAAATCCCGAGATTTTAGATGAAATCAGTTGTGAACGTGAAGATCCCATGATCTAGGAAGTGGTTCCCAAAAAATTGGAATGTGGGATATGTGTCGTGCAATTTCTTAGCTGAAACACGAATAAACTAGCCGAATTAGTTGAAAATGAAGGGATCATGTATGAACGTGGATAAATAAGATTTAGATTTAGTTGGTTTAGTTTTACAATATAAATAGTTGTTGCATAAATGTTTATGGGGACCTTCAACAAAAATTAACCAATCAATGCAATTATTTTCCTGATTACCTTTGCCGATTTTATTGCTTTCTTTCGAATTCAACCTTTTCTTTTAGTCTATTTATATTCTATTTAAGATTCACCCTAAATTAAGTACTTTCTTTAGGAACTTGACATCCCACAAAAGTTCAAAAGGTAGATTTCCCTTATTGACGACCAAATCGCTTGATTCAATTACTCAAATTTTGGAATCATGTTGAAGCAGTTGCAATTGAATCTGTTTCAGCTAATGATTGAAATTTCACGCGACAACAAAATTGGCACACGCCTAGTGGGAAAAATTTGTGTGGGTGAATTGGTGAAACTATTTGAATCATGAATAAAGTTTTTCCAGTCTATGCATTTGTACTTTGGTAAGACTACTATGTGTGATACGAATCAACAAACCAAGAAGAAGAACAATTTGAAACAAGGAGAGAGATCATTAGGAATGCTGATTTCCTTAATGACAATCCTCGTAGCAACTATGTTGCCTATTCCTTCAATTGACACTACATTAACTATCGTGGCTGTTGTTGTAAACAAGCATGATGACTACCTCATTCATTCGACAACAAATAGACTTGGGTATACATGATATCATGTATCAACTATCTGGATAGTTAGCCAAAATAGTCAAACCCATGGTGAAAAATGAGATGCGATAATCTAAGGAATTGGAGGCAAGAAAGGTGCATGTTGGGGAGAATTCGGCTTCCTCTATGTCTAGAAATCTAGAAGTGAGGAATCAAGTAATTAATCTTGATTCCCCACACTTGTTTAGGCCAAATAAGGTAGCGTCAATCCCATTGGTCCAACCAAATATAGCTTTTATGTCTACATGGCAGGCAACTCTGCCGAATACGACATCAACAAGAATGTCTAACACAGTCCAACCAATTGGGAACCAAATGGGGTTTATCCTTAGAGCCTTGGTAGCTATTATGAGTTATATGCCTGTCAATGTTGGTAATTTGTTTGCCACTACCTTTGGGGGGCAAGCAGATGAAAATGATTATGCTAATCAAGTTGTTCCTACACATGTAGGTTTATCCAAAAGGCCTCTAAATTTTGTTGGCCCAATTGGATTGCCAAATATGACTTCATTTGTACCTCCTTTTGGGGGAATTAATCAGGTCGTAAACAAAAGAGTTAATAATGGAGAGCCCTCATATGTCAATAGTGATGTGGGTCTCGGGGCAAATGTTGTGGGTCATGACAATTACCTGCCACTAAGGACTACCATGACACTTTTAATTGATCTAGAATTGCTAGCTGAAACCATGAAGAAGTATTTTGACATTCACCAGAAACCAATGAAGAGGTCCATGTACAAGAAATCGTGTCCATAATGGGTGGAGCATATGATGCCTTTGCTGAAAGGGTATAAGATGCCAAATTTCTCCACTTTTTCCGGTGAAGACAACAAATCAACTATGGAGCATATAGGTTGATTTACTGCTCAGAGTGGTGAAGCTAGTAAAAATGAATTTCATAAGTTGTATATTTTTCCCCTTTCTCTAACAGGTGTACCTTTTCTTGGTACTCAAATTTGCCACCTTATTCAGTACAAAGATGGGCAGACATGGAGAAGTGTTTCCATGATAGATTTTATAGGCCTTAACCTAAAGTAACTATAGCTTATTTGATCAATATGAGGCAAATGGTTGACGAATCGGCAATAGACTTCACAGAAATGTTGGAAGATGTTGTTCAATGCAGTTTCCAGAAGTGGAATGTGCAACCATGACTGTTGGGAATATGCATCCTCGGTTGAAAGAAAAACTGGTGGCTCAAGAATATGGAGATCTCAGTCAACTAGCTTCCAAGGCCAATCAAATAGATCAGTTCATACATGAGAAATAATTGAGGAGAGCTAACAATGGACAAGGATCCCATTTGATCTCATTAGTTAATGTTGATGAGGAAAATAGAAAGGTCTTTCAAAAGGAAGTTGAGATCATGGCTGCTGAGATATTGTGGGGGAAACCTTATTCATGTCCAGTGTTAAAGCTAGGGAAGAATAAAGAGTTTGCTGGGGATGTAAAATTGAAGTATGACTTTGACATATCAAAACCTGATAAAATTTTTGATCATGTGATAAAGGACTAGCAAATTTGACTAAAAGAAGGGCACAAGATACCATCCCTAGAAGAGTTAAAGGGAAAGAAATATTACAAGTGGCATTTTTCATACAACCATTTAACAACTAATTGCATCATACTTCGACAAGTTGTACAAAGGGCTTTGAAAGAAGGCCACTTTAAGCTAGCCAATAAGGGAACAACTGGAATGGCTGTAGATACAGATCCTTTTTCAAAACTAAATATTAATATGGTCTTCTATGAGAAGCCTACCACCAAAAAGAAAGAAGATGAAGCAAGTATGGTAGTCAAATATTGAAGGAAAATAGGAAACTAAAATGTCCATAAGAAGAACATCAGTGTTTAAGGGGTTGTTGTTGCCACCATCTACAAGAGGTATTTGGGTACCTCACTAGATTTGCCAAAGTTTGTTTGATAGGTTGAAACCTTGAATAGAAGGCACCTCTAAAGGGTCAACATATCAAATTACTGGTCCTAAGTTAGTCGATATGCGAAAAGCCTTGAGAAGGAAGGAAGAATCCATGGAGTTTGAGAAATTGAGGAAGCAAATCCATGGCAACATATAGGTGGCTCATGTTCCAGAAATTAATGATAGCCCAATCCTACGGAGCCAAAGAAGGATGGCTGAATTCAATGTCAAGAACAGGATGAAAACCTTGTGAATCATTGTTGACAACGAGGGAAAGAGTACAACTAAGATGATTAAACCATCTGCAAAAGTGAAAAATAGGACAATTGTGCTTGAATCAAAACATGATTCATGACAAATCAAATCCATAATCTGGAGGATTAACTCATACTCGGACAGGAGGCTGCAAAAGACCAAGGCTATGAATAAAATGAAGCAGACCTTAGTCATGATTGTAGATTTGAAAATTAGGAGGCAAGGAAAGACTACAGTAAGTCAAG
The DNA here is from genome assembly GCF_000004515.6 of Glycine max. Taxonomy (NCBI): domain Eukaryota; kingdom Viridiplantae; phylum Streptophyta; class Magnoliopsida; order Fabales; family Fabaceae; genus Glycine; species Glycine max. Next base: position 26,008,399 of record NC_038243.2, read on the forward strand.
TAGCTCTTGCATTAGATCATGCTTTCAATAAGCATCCACTAGTCACAACAGAAAAATAAGTCATTTTGGTTGATTTGAGCAACCATACTTCAGCCAAAATGATGGATGCATGTGAGAAAATTGACCAGGCTCTAGAAGACAAGGGTGAATAAAGTGTTGCTCTAGAAGAATCAACGGAAAAAGAGATGAAACAAATAAAGACTCATTGTTGGAGGCCTAGCTGAATAATGACGACTTGCTAGGTGCCAAAATTAATGCTATAAGCTTGATACCTAGTGAGTTCTGGGCTAGCTTGAGTCAAAATGAGATCTTAGATGGAAATGTTTGTTAAGAGGAAACTGAATGAACCACCATTGGAGAAGCAGAGGTTGAGAAGCAAATCGTCATTACTTTTGATCATCCTACACTAGAAATGACCAAGCACTTGAAGCCTTTGTACATTAAAGTCTAGATAAATGGTAAAACATTGTCCAAAGTATTTGTAGATGGAGCAACCATTTTTAATATCATGTCATTGACCATGTTGATTAATTAAGTAAAAGGTAGGAGGAGTTAATTCCTACAAATATGAAGACAACCAATTTTATCGAAAGAGATACTTTAGCATTAGGGTTTTGGTAGCCAAAATCACTGTTGGACCTAAAACCATGTATTCGACATTCTTTATTGTGGATGCCAAATTGGCTTATTCTATGTTGATGGGGGAGAGATTGAATTCATTCTAGCCAATGTGTACCTTCTACATTACATCAACAACTGATGTTCTTCGAAGGAAACCAAGTAAGTATCATTTTGGCTGATGAGTGTCCATTTTCGGCTGATGTGAGAATGGCAAAAGCTCTATTTTATTCCCCTTACTTTGCTCCTATTCAAGTTCCTGATAATTATGAAGAGAGGACTTGGGAATCATGCAATTTGACCAAGAAGGGGTTCATCATAAATTGGCAGGCCACAGCACGACCATCAATCGAGTTTGTAGATGGACAGGTAGAATAATGTCTTAAAGGATTTTCTGAATTGACTAACATCATTTGTCACTAAGGATAGGGTAGTTGAATCAACAATGATCGATGCTCAAGAGGAAGCAAAACACAAAGAGAGAGTGTTGCCCATTGAAAGGAAGTCTCTTAGTTTAAAAGCACAAGATCCCAGAGAAGATGTTAACTTAGGAACAAGTGATAAGTCGAGGAAGCCTAAAATTAGTGGGTTTTAGCTGAAAAATGATAAAAAACAGCTTATCGAGCTCATCCCAAAATATAGAGACTGTTTTGCTTTGGACTATCATGAGATGCCAAGACTATCATGGGATTTGGTGGTGCATAGATTACTAATCAGATAAGGGGTTCAGCCACATTGACCACCTCCAAGGAGATGTAATCCATAACTTTTTCCATAGATCAAGGGAGAAATTGAAAGAATAATAAGAGTTGGTTTTTTAAAAATAGCCAGATATACAGAGTGGCTATCAAATATTGTTTCAGTGATAATGAAAAATGGTCAAGTGTGAGTGTGCACTGATTTTAAGGATCTTAATCTGGCAACCCTTAGAGACAAGTATGTTATGCCCATAGTTGAAATGTTCGTTGATGTTGTGGCCAAACATGGTGTCCTCACCTTCATGGATGGCCACTCAGTTTATAACAAGATTTTTATGGCTAATAAAGGTGTGCACAAAATGACATTCAAATTTCCTAGAGCTTGTTTGAACCCGGCAAGTGCACCGGATTGCGCAAGTAGTATAAAATGGTAAGAACCGAGTATCGAACTCTCGGGGAACTTGTGTTACTTGGTAAAGCTATATCCAGTGAATAGGTGTCTTGTATGAAAAGATATGTGTGGACTATGAACAGGTACGTAAACTAACTATTAAAAAGGAAAATCACGTGAGTAATGATGTGTAAAGACAAGTAGACAACGTGTTGGCTTCCTATTAGGTGCCTGATGTTATAAGGATATTTTCTACTTAACAATGCTTATGTGTTCTATGGTGTCTCCTAAAAGGCTAAACCCTGATCCCTCATGATAGTCTAGCTTAATCCTGATCAAGCATCGTCCTTAGTTTCCTCTTGTTGGACTAAACTTGACCAAAACTGCATTAAGACAAACATACACACAACTAGGTTACCGTACCCCGATCCCTCGTGATAATACGATAAACTAGCATTGCCCTATCAAGTTCTAAGAATCAGACCAGTTTCCACTGTTAAATGATCCTAACAAAGCATGCATCTACATTATTAAGGCAAAAGCACACTAAAATGACGTACTGATAGCACAGAGAACACACTGTCGCAACGTGCCCTTTTGCGGGCGAGCAAAGGCGAGGCTCACGGGTGCGCTTTCCAAAGGAGGAAAGATGCGCGGAGTCGCCACCAACGTTTATTTGTGGAAAACGTCGGAAAAACCGAAGGAAATCGGTCAAAATGAAAATTCTAAGTTCGGGAGTTGTATTTACGTTTGAGGAAGGTATTAGCACCTCTCACGTTTGTCTCAAAGGACAACAACCTATTTTTTAGAATTGTGGAAATTCTATTGCCTTAACTTTTATTTCTTTTTATTTTTTGATTAGGCGAGAAATGACTTAAATAAATGACTGAAGCACGTCAAAAGGGGGTATAGAAAGAGAATGAAAACGAATAAAAATATATGAAACAAAATGTGGACCACCACGAGTACATAGAATGAATTGAAAATCTCGGTTTGGGGTACTTACCAGTTGAAGACTGAAGAAAACGAAGAACGAATGATGAATGTCGAAGAACGGTTGAATATCTTCGCGTAATTACTCACGGAAACGTTACGGAAGCGCCTCAGCTTGAATTTTCTTCACGGAAACAATTTTCCTCAGCAATTTCGAGAGAATAAGAAGTGCCAAGAAGGCTGAACCCCTTCTCCCTTCATTCCTCCCCTTATTTATAGCAAAATAGGGGAGGAGCTTGCCACCCAACTCGCCCAGACGAGCAAGGTTGCTTCCTCCAGAAGCAACAACCTTCTGGAGGAAGAATCTGGAAGGCCCAAGTGGGTCTGATTGCTATTCGTACCCCCCTTTTTACTAAATGCACCCCTTTACGTTTTTTGGTAATTCTTTTTCCGTAACATTAGGAAACTTTACGAATTTCGTAACGATACTTATTTTCCTTCTGCAAGGTTACGAATCCTTATGGATTATGTATTTACTCTTTTTTAGCTTTCGAAGAAGTTACGAAAACTCACGGATTGCGAAAAACACCTCCTTTCGATTTCCGTCACATTACGGAATTTTCACGGATCGCGTAAGTCTGCTTCCTTTTGATTTTCGGCACGTCTCGGGACTTCACATATTGTGCAACAAAGGGTGCCAAGTATCTCGAAGCGGCCAATCAAAGGTTGTATATCATCAAATAATAATCCCCGGACGAAATTAGGGTATGACACACACAAAACATCATTAAATAGATAAAAAGGTATTTACATCAATTACCTACATGGAAGAACCAATAGAGGATTTAGCTCTCCATATCTCGGAAGCTTCCTTTCAACAAACAGAAGAGAAAAATGAAGGATTGAAGAAATACAAGTAGTGGGGATGTCTCCTCCACCTCTAGAACCTCACAATCACTCACAAACTCATCTCATGCTCTCAGGATGACTTCCTTTTCAAGCTCAGTTCTCTGCCAGTCTTCGCACATCAAAAGCTCTCAAAACTCTCTGGAACTTGGACCTTTCTCACTCTAGAAATCTCTAAACGTGCAAAAGCTTCAAGAATTGCCCAAACTCCCTCTCCATTTTTTATTTCAGGCTTAAATAGGTGGCCTTGCTGGTGCTTGCATGCTTAGTGCAACTCTGGCTCGCTTAGCAAGCATAAGTGAATTTTGGCTTAGTGCGCGTCTTCTCGCTTAGCGGATGCATGCAAGCAGTGCACTTAGCGGGATGAGCCCTCACTTAGCGCATGTGTCCAGCTCATCCTTCTTCCAGATTCTTCCTCGTGCTCAGCTGCAGGAATGGTGCGCTCAGCGGATGGCTCGCTAAGCCGGCAGATTGGCTTAGAGAGAAGCTAAAAATCAGCACTTCACAAACTTGCCTAATTAACCTGAAATTGAAAGGAAATGATTATTAAATACACAAAATGGGAGTACTAAGTACTTATTACCTATATTTAACAAAAAAGTAATTACAACACTACAAAATAACCATAAATGGGAGGAGTTAGATACAATTTTCATAGATTTCTTACACAAAAGTTAGTCGTATTCATCGACTAACAGAGCTACCTACCAAAGGGCAATGAACCTCATCTTCCATGATTCCATTAGCAAGAGTATGGAATTGTACATTGATGATGTAGTAGTTAAGTCAATCGATATAAACCAACATCTAGCTGATTTAGAGCCAGCTTTGCAGAAATTGAGGTTTCATGGGTTGAAGATGAATCTAGATAAATTTTCATTTGGAGTATCAGTTGTAGATTTTGTGGGATTTTTGGTACATCAAAAGGGATTAAAGTTGATAAAAACAAGGCAATAACAGTGTTGGAGGCTAGCCCACCTAGAAACAAGAAAGAACTACAAAGCCTCACTGGTAAGATTAATTTCTTACGAAGATTCATAGCTAATTCGGCTGGTAAAATGAAGGCTTTCTCTCCTTTACTAAAGAAGGATCAAGAGGAATTTGTTTAGGAAGAAGAACAATGACAAGTCTTTGATCAAATCATGCAAGTGTTAGCCAAACCACAAGTTCTAGTGTCGCTTATACTAGGGAAGCCTTTGAAGTTGTGCATATCGACTGCAAATAGGTCTATTGGATGTCTTCTAGCACAATATGCAAAAGATGGAATCGAAAGAGCAATTTATTATCTTAGCTAATTATTACATAGTGCTAAATGCAAATACATTCCTATGGAGAAACTATGTTTATCATTATTTTATGCTTGTCCAAAGCTAGAATATTATTTGCTACCCAATGAAACACTAGTTTTGTGTAAATTTTATATTGTCAAACATTTATTAAATTGGCTAGTATTGCAAGGGCGTTTGATGAAATAGGAGATAAAGTTAAATATTTACACTTTGACATATGTACCATTACGGGCTATGAAAGGGCATGCTTTAGCTGACTTTGTCACACAATATCCATGCATACCAATAGATGATGTATCCAAATTGGCCAACAACTATGTTAACCTGTAATCATGGATTTTTAGTTTTGAAGGCTCCCATACACATGAAGGTAGGCGTTGATGGATTTTTTGGCAAGTGCACCAGTTGAATAGGTAATACAATGGATAAGTCTAGATATCCCTTCGCAATAGACTTGTGTAAAATAAGCAAGAAGAACACTACAAGAAAGCAATAAAAACATGAACTTCAAGGTTGTTTTGTTGAGTAACAAACCTGATGCAATCCTATCCCGCAAGGGCGTTGGGTAGAAGACTTCAAGTAGATTGGGCTAGAGATCCAAGGGAAGGCCCTAGGGTTCTCATGAGCCTTAGGGTAGATTTCGAGCCCATGGGCTAAGTATGAGCCCACTTATCTTTGTAAATATTAGAATAGGTTTTTCCTTCATTTGGGCCTTGTATTTTGGCCATTCTAGTAGTATAGGGTTTTAGCCTTGTATTTCGGGGCATTTTGAGTAGTCTTTGTAGTAAGGACTTTTTTTTTTGTATTTTCATGTTTTTTGTCATGGGGGTGAGCTTAGCTATTATAGGGGGTGTGTAGCTAAGTTATAGCTTCTCATCTCAAGGAGGTGAGCTTAGCTATTAGAGAGGTATGTGTAGCTAAGCTCTAGCTTCTTTAGGAATCTTCTTAAGGAAGCTTCTCAAGGAGGTGAGCTTAGTTATGAGAGGGGTGTGTGTAGCTAAGCTCTAGCTTCTCAAGGAAGTTTTCTCAAAGAAGCTTCTCAAGGAAGTTTTCTCAAGAAAGCCTCTCAAGGAAGCTACCTAGTCTATAAATAGAAGCATGTGTAACACTTGTTGTAACTTTGATGAATGAGAGTCTTGTGAGACATACTTCAAAGTTCCACTTCTCTCCCTCTTTTATTCCTTCAATTTCGTACTCCTCCCTCTCTCTTTCTCCCCCTCTTTGTTTTCCTCCATTGAAGCATCCTTCCAAGCTTCTTATCCAAGGCTCATCTTGTTGGTGAAGCTCCTTCTTCCATGGCTTATTGCCTAGTGGATGGCGCCGCCTCTCACCTCTTCTCCTTTGTCTTCCGCTGCATCTCCATGGTGGAAAATCACCATTAAAGGACCTCATTGAAGCTCAAAGATCCAGCCTCCATAGAAGCCCCACAAGCAAGCTTCCATCAAGTGGTAATCAGAGCACAAGAGCTTCAAGTAGGTGCTCCTTAAACCTCCATTATTTTTTTTTCTTTACCTTCTCTTCCATTGTGGTTTCTTCATTTTTCTCCATGTATCTCCTCACATGTCTTGTTCTAAATGTTGTTAACATGATTCTTTAGAGTTTCCACCGATTAAACTTGCTATAGAAACTAGATTTGATTTTCTATGGTTCAAATTTCTTGTTCTTGTTCTTGAACCACGAATTGTGTTGAGTTTAGGTTCCTTTGAGTTTTGTCTTGTTATTTTTTGTGGCTGAAACCTAAACCATAAAATTCTTACAAAAATATTAAAGTAGAAGAAAACCTCAAAAATCTAGAGTGACTTGTTCACCTATTGTAGTTTTGTCATAGAAGTCATGTCTAGTCATGAAACTTGTCACATAAGATTTCTTATGTTGTGCTGAATTTTATTTTCTTGTTTCTTGGTCTAACTCATTTGTTCATGAGTGTATGAAATTCTTTTAGCCTATTATTTGATTTGAGTAAAATCTTTCATGTTAATTAGTCCTTAACATGTTCATGCAAAATTCTTAGAGAGTCTTTGATTGTGAACCTTTTCTTGAACTTTTAGGTTTCTTTATGATTGTGTCTATTGTGAATTTGAGTTTTGGTGATTGAATTGCTGGCTGAAATGTTGATCCTAAGTGAATTTTGAACTCCTAAAACTGTGGTAAACAATCCTAGTGATTTCAACATACATAGGAAGGTTGAAAGTAAGCCCAAGGCAATCAATATACCATGCTTAAAGAAACAAATCGCTGGTGCTGGCAGCTTGGACATACAAACTTGTAAAAATTACTGAGAATTGGTTACTTCGAATTTTGAGCTGAAATTTTTACTGAATTTTCTAGACATCTGGAAAAAAGTTATAAAAAAATAAACAAGTGATTTGGATAAAAGGAAAAATACGAAAAATCACACAATTTGGTAGGAAAATCAGTATCCAGAAAAAAAAGGTGAAAGGGAAGTGTGCTTGTTGTTTTGGCTCAAAATTTATTCTATAATTGGAAATTTCAATTGAAAATTAGTGTGAAGACAAGTGCCAAAGATAGAGGTTTGTTGAGTCTTTTTTTCAGTTTTTTTTACTCTACTCTAGAGCCATTCTAAGTTTCTCTTTGAGTCCTAACTTGCTTCTATGTCCTTTTCATTGCTTTAATTGTTGAATAATCCTTGGAAAATTGTCTTGTTAAAACTCCATTGGTTTAGCTTTCATTTCATTTTTTTTGGTCTTTGGTTATTGCTTGTCTCTTTGTTTCCTTGTTTGTGGGTTGCCATATAGGGAATTGGAAGGAGGATTGGTGCCATCCCTTGAAGAATTTGAGTCCAAAAGCAAGGGGCCAACCACCTTAAGAGCTATTGGACTAAGAAACACTCCAAATTGAGTGAATCACCAAAGAGAGAACAACCACCAAAATTGAGGACCGTTTTGTAATTTTGTAATTTGCAATTTACTTACCTTCATTGCTTTCAAGTTTTGTAACAAAAAGGCCTTTCATTGGAAGTGTGTTGGGAGCCTCCAATAGGTTACCAAACTTCCATTTGTGTGTAATAATTTTAGGCAATTTTTCCTTAGGATAGTGAGTGTTTTGTTGGGAACCTTGAATGTGGTCATCCAAACACTATTAGGATTCGCCTAGTTTACATTTCTGGCTTACTTTCATAGCTTTTTTCCTTTACCTTCCATTGTCAAACTGCCTAGATAGCTTTCCTTTTACCAATTAGTTTTTTACCATATCTTTCACACCTCTTTTAGTGTTTATTTGGCTAGTTTCAACCATAGTTTCTTTTACCTTTTGTTTTCAAACCTCCAGCAAGAAAGAACCACAACTTAGGAACCAACATGAGTCATCATTCATCTAGTGTTAATGGCAAGGGTACTAGTCATAAAGACCCTTTATCTACAATCTTAGATGAGTTGAGTTCCCTTAAGTTATGGAAAGAAAAACAAGAGAGAAAAGAAAGTCAAGATGAAAGAAAGAAAATAAGAGAGGAAGAAAGTGTTAGACCTTGTGGCCTCAATAATCTTAAGAGGGATAGGCTTAGAATGCAGAAGAAGCAACAACAATCAATTTAATAATGTTCTATAAACATGCAAGGCAAAATTGATTGCAATAACATAAATGAGATAAGGGAAGAGAGAATGCAAACACAGTTTTATACTAGTTCGGCCACAACCCGTGCCTACGTCCAGTACTCAAGCAACCCACTTGAGATTTCCATTATCTTTGTAAAATCCATTACAAAGTCTGAACCACACAGGAACAACCCATCCCTTGTGTTCAGGAATCCTTTACAACAAGAGACTCACAGTCTCTTAACCAATCTCATTGAATAAGAAGAATGGAAGAAGAATTCTCTCTTCAAGAGAAGAATATTACAATGAAGATCCATGGATGAACTCTTAATGGATGTGCAAGTGTTTGCCCAAGAGTTCTTTGAGAGAGCATTTGACAATGAAGTTCTCTTGGAATCTCTCTCATTTTGTTTTGAGAGGATAAGACATTTTGGACCAGCAAAACTCTCTCTCTAAAATTTGTGCCCAAGTCACCTATTTATAGGCCTTTGATGGTCATTCACAAATATAATGAAAAGATGTGACTGTTGGCAGATTTTCTGAAAACTTTCCACTGGTAATCGATTACAATGTTTGTGTAATCGATTACACAGTTATAATTTTAAGGGTTATGACTTTTGAATTTGAATTTCCAAAGTTTCGTTGCTGGTAATCGATTACAGACATGTGGTAATCGATTACATGTTGAAAATTCAAATTCATAACCTTTTTCAACAGCTATTTCTCAACCCTGTCTTCTGGTAATCGATTACACTTCCTGGTAATTGATTACCAGAGCCTTGCATGTCTTGAAAGCACTTTGTTTTAAGGCAAGGCTTGGTCTTTAGTGAATCTTGAAACAAGGCTTTGTTTGTTGAAGCAATCTCGAATTATTCTTGAAGCAAATGCTTATCATTTGAAGCAGCCTTGTTGGATTCTTCTTTTACATCATCAAAATCATGTATAGATACATTCACATTCTCCCCTTTTTTGATGATGACAAACATGTGATTTCTTCTCGACACCATCAAAGCTTGCATGATTTAATGAAAAGAGAAAAACATGCCTCCTATAGTAGTCATAACTCTTGCAAAAGCCTAAGTGAAGTACTTTGTGACTATTACGAAGGAAGGCATAGGTCACATCTTAGACCTCACTCCCATAGAAGAGAAAAGGAAAGAAAGCCTCAAGAGGCTAACATTAAACTCTCATACTTCCATGGGAAGGACAATGTAGAGGCTAACTTAGATTGGGAAATAAGGGTAGAGCAACAACTTAAGGGGAAGACAATAGAAAAGCAAGCCCCTAAGGCTAGTTTGCAAGAGAAAACTAGCTCTATAAAGTGCTTTAAATGTCTTGGAAGAGGACACATTACTTCTCAATGCCCCACCACAAAAACCATGATTATGAGGGGCCAAGACATTTATAGTAGCCAAGATGAGGCTACTAATTCACCTTCCTCTAGTGAAAGTGAAAAAGCAAAAGGGGAAGAATCTAGTGAAGAAATCTACCCCCAAGAAGAAGGACAACCATTAGTGGTTAAAGAGAAGTGTAAGGAGGTAAGTGTCTCCTCCAAGAGTTTAGCTAAGAAAGAAACTCATTTTACAATAAAGACAAACATTAAAGAAACTTTCCCTCTTAGACAACCTCCACATTTTCTCTTTTGTAAAAAGGCACTTGCTAGCATTGCCACACCTCTTGGGCTTGAGTTTATTCCTCAAGTAAAGAAGTTGTTGGATGAAGGTTTGGTTCGCAAGAGCTTAAATCCTTGTGCTTTGTTGGTGCCCAAAATAGGTATTATTAGGTACCAAGTCCCTAAAATAGGTGGTATGATGAATGTTTTGAGTGGTGCAACCCTCTTTTGTAAAATCACTCGTACACCTAACATCTTCATGGTGTGTGTACATAGGGATCCATTAGGTACATTTGTTCTTATTTTTAGTTTCAATACAAACTTAGGTACTCATATGGGACACCTTAGGTTTGTCATACTTTTTGGTAGGAATAATCAATATGAAAATACAGAAAAAGTATGTTTTATTGCGTTACTTTTCTTAATTTTTCAAATAGTGATCGAGGGGTTCCCATGAACCCTAAGAGAATAAAGGTCATTCCTGAGTGGCCCACTCCACCAAGTATAAGAAAAATTTGGAGCTTCCATGACTTAACAAACTTTTACAAAAGGTTTGTCCCATATTTTTCTATAATTGTAGCACCACTCATTGAGTTGGTGAGAAACCATGTTCCTTCATGGGAAGATGCCCAGGAAATGGGTTTTCAGACCTTACCTTACTTCAACATACCAAACACCACTAATATATATGTTTTTGTTCTTTTTACAGGTGTTGAGGGAAGGAGCCCAGAGTATGAAGAACCTCAGGATTTGAGGTCAAATCCTTTCCAAGGTGGAGGGAATGATGCAATCCTATCCCGCAAGGGCATTGGGTAGAAGACTCCAAGTAGATTGGGCTAGAGATCCAAGGGAAGGCCCTAGGGTTCTCATGAGCCTTAGGGTAGATTTCGAGCCCATGGGCTAAGTATGAGCCCGCTTATCTTTGTAAATATTAGAATAGGTTTTTCCTTCGTTTGGACCTTGTATTTTGGCCATTCTAGTAGTATAGGGTTTTAGCCTTGTATTTCGGGGCATTTTGAGTAGTCTTTGTAGTAAGGACTTTTTTTTTCGTATTTTCATGTTTTTTGTCATGGGGGTGAGCTTAGCTATTATTGGGGGTGTGTAGCTAAGTTCTAGCTTCTCATCTCAAGGAGGTGAGCTTAGTTATGAGAGGGGTGTGTGTAGCTAAGCTCTAGCTTCTCAAGGAAGTTTTCTCAAAGAAGCTTCTCAAGGAAGTTTTCTCAAAGAAGCTTCTCAAGGAAGTTTTCTCAAGAAAGCTTCTCAAGGAAGCTACCTAGTCTATAAATAGAAGCATGTGTAACACTTGTTGTAACTTTGATGAATGAGAGTCTTGTGAGACATACTTCAAAGTTCCACTTCTCTCCCTCTTTTATTCCTTCAATTTCGTGCTCCCCCCTCTCTCTTTCTCTCCCTGTTTCTTTTCCTCCATTGAAGCATCCTTCCAAGCTTCTTATCCAAGGCTCATCTTGGTGGTGAAGTTCCTTCTTCCATGGCTTATTCCCTAGTGGATGGTGCCTCCTCTCACCTCTTCTCCTTTGTCTTCTGGTACATCTCCATGGTGGAAAATCACCATTAAAGGACCTCATTGAAGCTCAAAGATCCAGCCTCCATAGAAGCCCCACAAGCAAGCTTCCATCAAAACCAATCCATTTATGAAATAGGAAAGTAGATGCTTTATGTGGTTGTAAAAACAAGAAACACAATGAACAAGGTGTTACACATATGGTAGAAGCTGTTGCAGAGGTAGATTTCACTAAGTCTTCACTCTCTTCAGACATTAACATGCCATACATACTTCATTCATGTTTATATGCTAAAATCAGTCATTAAACGTTTCATAGTCCTAATCTATTAGGTAAAAAAAAGTATAAGTAACCTTCCCTAAGTAACAAAGGCACCAACATTAAGAGTTGAGACCAAAAGATTGCCAAAACATTTAGTTCCATTCCTAGACACTAAGCCTCATGGACATTTTGTCCAGTTCAAGATAATAAAAGTGCTTCACAACATCAGTTACATCCCAAAATCGTGCAATGGTTGGCCAGTCCATGACAGGCATTAATATAAGATACAAAATGCTAACATAGAACAAAAATGTGAAATATATATTAGATTATATCCAAAGATACATGAGAGTTTAGAACTGGCTACATCTACCCCTTACAACAACGGAAAATAGGCACTCATAGAGGTCAGAAGCTCACATTTCGTGTGGAAAGGTGAGAAAATAGACGAAGAACACATGAACACTTTAGATCTTCTTCCCCCTCAATACCACAACACAAAACTTCAACTAATACAATAATGATCGTAAAGAAGAGGGGGAATCAAAACATATTCAAAAGTCAAGCCTAAAAATACAAAAGGTAGTGTTTCCATTTTGAGTGCAAACCGGCTTAATCATGGATTCTAGCTTGACCAAATGTTAATCTTCATTCTTTTTGAATTTTTGTTTGTCCAAGCTGATCCTTTTGGAGCTTTAGTACTCCTAGCTTGATCTCCAAGATACTTATTCCATTTCAAACCCTTTATCTACAAAAAGATGGGATAAATTACTACAAAGTAATTGAAATACCAAAACATTATACTAGAATTCATAAAGTAATAAAGATAACACAATTAGAGTCAAAACAACCTTCTATGTCTAAAAAAAGATAAGGAAAATGCCTTAATTAGTACCTTAAAAGTATGTGTATTAGGCACTGAACAGTAGGGTATGGAGATACTCTAGGCCGATTGATCCAGAGTATTCTAACAATAAAAACATGTGTATAGAGGGAAAAATGATGAAGCTAATCAATTAGCTCAACATGCCTCTACATACAAGAAGCTAAAAGATGAGACTTTGAAGTCAACTATGAATGAGTACTGCATAATGGAAACGGGATTAGTAGACCTATGGCAGTAAGAAATGATGGAGTACTTGCAAAATCCATCCAGCAAAGTTGGGTTCAAAATGAAGCAGAAAGCTCTAAAATACACCTTGATAGGAGGTGAGTTGTATAGAGGAAGTTTTAACGAGCCATGGTCCTGCTTAAATGTGTTAACCAAGTTGAATCAATGTGGCTGATGGGGGAAATACATAAAGAATTATACGGTGCTCACAGATCTTGACCTACAATGAAGTGGTTAATATTTTGCATGGATCCTATTAGCCAACAATTACTGCCAATTGTTGTCGATATGCTAAAGGGTATGAAGAATGCCAAAGATTTGGACCTTTACAAAAGACTTCAATAGATGAAATGCATGCAGTAATCAAGCCTTGGCAATTCAGAGGATGGGCTATGGATGTTATTAGAAAAATCTATCTAGCCTCATCTAAAAGACATAGTTTCATTTTAGTAGCTACTGACTATTCTACAAAATAGGTCGAAGCTGAACCATTGGTTAGTGTAACTCAGGAAGCTGTGATTAAATTCATTAAACGCAATGTCATTTATAGATTCTACATACCTAAGTCGGTTACTACTAATCTAGGAACTATGTTTACTCGAGATAAAATGGGTTCATTCATATGACAATTCAACATCAAGCTGATACATTCAACACCATATTATGCCCAAGCAAATGGACAAGATGAAGCTACTAATAAGATTTTGATTGACATAGTTAAGAAGAACTTACAAGAAAACCCAAAAAGATGGCATGAAACATTGCAATAAGCTCTTGGACTTGCTAAAATACTCTAACCAAAGAACCTGGTTGAACCCCATTTTAGCTAACTTATGGACATTATGCAGTTTTTCTGTTGGAGATTAATGTGCAATATTTGAGGGAAGCAAAGTACAGTATGCTAAGGTTGGATAAGTATCATAAACTCATACTTGATGAGTTAGATGAGTTAAATGAAGATCAACTCATGTTACTCGATCAAATTCAGCTTAACAAAAGAAAAGTAGAAAGGCATACAATAAACTTGTTAAGCTGAAGCGATTTAGTGAAAGAAACATCGTTTGGAAGTTAGTTCTGCCTCTGGGAGTAAGAGACTTGGAGCTTGGCAAGTAGTCCCCGAATAGGGAAGGATTATTCATAACTAGTCGAATTTTACCTAATGAAGCGTATCGGCTAGTTAATTCGCACGGAAAAGAATTGGAAAAAAGTATAAATGCTAAATATGTAAAACAATTTCATCCTTCCATTTGGGAAGAAAGATATAGGAAAAAAAACAAATTTTAATAGTAACCACATGTCAGCCACTTAGCTAATCCAAAAGGTTGTTCAAAGATGGACTTATTCTAAAAACAAAAATGCATCAGTTTAGAAAGGCAATCAAGGGTTGGTAGCCAAATTAGTTACCACAATTCCTTTTTCCAAAATTTGTAATTACTCATTTTATGCGGAAGTGGTTTAACCGGCAAGTGCATCGGGTCGTCAAGTATTTAATTAAAACGGAATGATCCGAGTATCGAACACAGAGAACTTGTTTATTTAGCAAAGTTTTGTTCAATAATCAGACATTTTGTAAACAGAAATTAATAAATGTGAATTGAATTAAAAGTATGATATATCCTAATTGAAAAGCAGTAAACGTGAGCAAATAAGTGTGAAAACAGTGATCTAAAAGCGTTGGGTCTTCCTATTGAACAAGTTGATGCAATTAAATATGTTTCTCTAATTAAGGATGTTCCTGTGTTCTATGCTGAAGGCTCAAGTACTAAACCTTGATGTCTCGCAAGTTTAGACTAATTTAAACTAAACTTTGTTCTCATATCCCTCTTGTTGAACTCGGCTTAATTTAAACAACATTATAATCACAGCATAATAAAAACTAAAACCCTACACCCTATCCCTATCAATGTAGTTATCTAGCCCTGCTCTATCATGTTCTAAGGAAACATTACATTTCCCAATGCTAAAGTTCCTAACATCATACACCAATGGGTGATCAGACCAAAATCATGCAACAATCAAGCACCGATAGAAGTAATGAACACATAAAACACACTTAATTAGATATGAAAAAGGTTTTACATCAACAGTTCAATAGAAATCCCCAACTGAGGGTTTTAGCCTTCCATGGCAAGGAAGCTCCTCTTACAATAAAGAAAGGGAATTAGGAGAAATTGCTTGCTTACATAGGAGAGGGGATGTCTCCTCCACCTCTTGGCACCTCACAATCACTAAAAAAGCTCCCTAATCTCTCTAAAAGTTGGAAACTTGGCTCTTTGCTCTGCTTCTTCGTTCTCTGAAGTTAAAAAAAAACCTCCCTCCAATTTTGTGCAAATCAGGCTTAAAAAGGGCTAAAAAAAACCTAGACGTCGTGCTTAGCGCCATTTTCGCGCTTAGCGCGAGTAAGTGAATATGAGCTTAGTGCCAATCTCGCGCTAAGCCTAGAAAGCGACAGATGACTTGCTTAGCAAGCTGATATCATGCTAAGTGCAAGCTTGCGTAGCAGATGCCCTTCCAGATTCCCTTGGCTCGCTGAGCGCTCTTGTGTTGGGCTTAGTCACTGATATGCGCTAAGCGCACGGAGCTCGCTTAGTGCGACATCCACTTTGGCACTTCTTTAAATTTGCTTCTTTTTTGCTTGAAATTGAAGAGAATTTAACATTAATTCCATATAAAGAGGCTTCTAATGAACATAGATCAAAACAAAGAAAAATTTATTTACAATCCTATAAAAGAACTATAAATTGGGGATTTATATACATTTTGTAAAAGTTTTGCATACAAAAGTTAGTCGTATAAGACGACTAACAAACTCCCCCAAATTTACAGTTTTGCTTGTCCTCAAGCAAAGAAAGAACAACTCACTTGTCCTCAAGTGACAGAATCATAGTGGTTATTCAAAAACAAAGTTTGTTCTAAAGAATTCAATCACATGAAATGAATGGCATTTAATGCTTCAACCAACAGCTTCTCACATGACATGCAACATTTCAAAGATATGAACATGTTTGTTAGGCCTCATAACTGAAATAAGCTAGTAAGAATGACAAATATCAAGGGTCATTAACCAAAGCCTCACGGTCACTGTTTCACTCATGCACAAGTGTTTAGGTTATCTATCAATCAACAACTAACACAAATCTCAACCTTTGCACTTGATCTCATATCATACAGTCAAGAACACACAAACTAAATCCGAATGACTTTACAAGGCTTGTAATGAGATTGGGCTGCAAACAAATCATGGTTTTTCTAGGATGCAAAACTTAAGTTCTAAGAGAGCATTCATCCATAGATCAACCTTTTTCTTTTTGTTCCAACCTTATTACTTGCCTTTTTTCGCACTTAGCTTTCTTTTTCTTGAATAGCAGCACACACACTTTTATTTTATAATTATAGTTTTTTTAACACATACTTATTAACTGACTGTGTATGCTGCTCTTTTCTTACCATTTGAATCTTTTACTCAGTGATTCCCACAAATTTAACTTGAAACATAACTCCCCCAAAATTAGAGCAAATTTGCCTTGAACCAAGATTCTTTCTATGAATGATGCTCTCCTACAACCTAAGACAAGGTAGCAGGAGATGAATTGTATAGGCTCAAGGTTCAATCAAACAATCATACTTTCAGCTCGAACTGGGTGCAAGGGATAAGTCATTCATACACAAGGTAAGCTTTTTGGCTAAGTGGCTACTTTCAATCAAAACATGGCCTTCATCATCCTCAATTTCATGCATTCATTCCATACTTCATAGATTCATGCAAAAATCATTACTTAATGTTATTTGTTCTCTCACAATTAAAGATCACACTTTCACCGGGTTACAGTTAACGCATTCCTTCACAATCAATTTGACAAACTGACTAGCATTTTCAGTCATAATCCTAATTTCATGTTCTTTGCATGCTCATTCAAGGCATATGATCTACGCATTCCAATCCACTCAAATTATACAATTGATTCATTCAAGCCAATCAACAAACACTGATTTCCAAAATCAAACACCAACCGCTAAATAAAATAAGTGCATTATTCAATCAAGCTTTTATACAAGCTACCAAACAAACTATAACTATAAACTGAAATTTAAAAGTTGAACTGAAATTAAAAACTGAAACATAAACATAAAATGTACTAAAGACAGAATAATAATAAAACTGTTCAAAATGCAAGAAAATAAAGATCCTAATCCTGTCAATCATCCTGTGCAGCGTCATTCAGGTCCAGTGTTGGTGTAGATAGTGGATCTTGAGAAATAGGCAAGTTCGGCATTGGTGCAGATGGCTCTGGCTCAGGCTGAGGAGATGGCTCTTGATCAACCTAAAAAATAAATGGCTCAGGTGGAGAGGGCTCAGAGATGTCTGCAGAAGCATCCTCCTGTGCATGCTGAGGCTCCTGGGCTGCGGAGGCCTCACCCCGTCTTGAAGGAGAAGGCTAGACTCCTGGCCAGGCCACCATCTGTAGAAATTCTTCAACGCTCATAACCGACCGTTGGTGGACCTTATTCTGCAAGCTCTACATGATCAGGAGCTGGCCTTGATGCAGGCTCTACAACATAGATAAGGAATGCTTTGAGCTCCGAGCGGAAAAACTTGTATGAACTGGAGCTGCTGGTGTTGGAGGGAGAGGAGAGGTAGAAGGAGCTGAGATAGGGGGAGCTGAAGTAGATGGGGCCTCAGATCTCCTAGCCCTGGATTTCTGGGTTCCTCAAAAAGTGACCGAAGGGTCATCCAGGTTCCAACAGTTCTTTTTAACATATGCCAAATTAATGGTTGAGCTCAAGCTCTCAAAAGTCAAAGAGTTAAAGGTGACTCCTCGGGCCTTGCACAAGGCAGCGATAAGGGCAGGAAAACCTAGCCTCAAGGAGTCATGCTGAGCAATAAGAGTAACCTGACTCAAGATGAGGTACCCAAGGTTCATGTCCATCTTCTGAATAATCCCATATATTACCCTGACCGTGTCCAAAGTAATATCTGAAGTGTGGGAAGTAGGGGCCAAGTTAGAAAAAGAAAGTACACTCCATGTTTGGGCCAACATAGTCAAATTCTTCCTCAGAATCTTCAGAGGCAACCCGTCTGCATTCAACTCAAATCTCCTTCCAGGGATACATAAGCGAGCTGCCAGCTCTTGCGGATCTGGCCTTAACCTGGTAAATCTGGAGTAAGCTGGGAGGCTCTCCTCTTCCTCAATGACCACCGGTGTATGGAAGAAGGTGTTGAGGCATCAACATCAAATTTAATCAGATACCCCCTAACCCTTACTTGCTTGGGCAATTTGTCTTCGAGGTCATAGAGATTTGCATAAAACTCCTTCACTCCTGCCACATCTATGCTCCCATATGCGAAGTTTGTAAGCTCCTTATGCCAATTTCTCCTCTCCAATTCCCTTCTAAATTCATCAAACTCAGTGACATACAACTTTACATTTCTCTCCGGAAGGATCTTCCAGCCGAGTACATTATCTGTGTAGCGGTCCCAGGCCTCTTAGGATGTAAATCTAGATTTGTCATATCTGGCCTGGGGTATTGAAGTTGTTGCCTTCCTCTTTCATGAAGCCATCTGTAAAACAATAGAAGCATAAGACAAGATTACACAGGATTTATTCAAAAAGAAAAGCAGAAAATAAAACTAGAAATAAGACTGGGCGCTTAGCGCGACAGATGCACTTAGCGTGCCTTATGAAATTTTACTCATGGGCTAAGTGCGATAGCCACGCGCTTAGCGCGAGAACACAAAAAATCTTTTTTCTGCAGAATAGGCTTTGCGAGCAAGCTTGCTAAGCCTAATTCCATAATTTTTCAAAACAGAGAGGGATTGGCACTTAGCGCGACAAGCCGCGTGTTAGTCGCTTTATACGACTAACTTTTGTATAGAAATCATTTTCCAAAGCTTGTATAGTTCCCCAATTTATGGTCATTTTGGAGTAAATTTTGTAAATAAATCTTGTTTTATGGTTAGCGCTGTCTCTAGACCATTCCCATTGGATTTAATGATGAAATCTGCGCATTTTTAGGTGAAAAAGAGGCTAAGTTTTTAATTGCAAAAAGTAGAAGCTGGGCTAAGCGCTTATCCACCGCTCAGCGCAGCTTCACCGTGCTTAGCGCAAAGGAGAATCTGGCAAAGCATCAGCATCAAAGCCATGCGCTAAGTGCGAGATCAGTGTGCTAAGCGCAACAAGTGCCTTTAGCCAGGCTAAGCTCGAGACTGGCTCTAAGCTCAAATTCACTTACTCACGCTAAGCACGAGGGTGGCGCTGAGTGCAGCGTCGCGATTTCAAAGCCTATTTAAAGCCTGTCTTATGCAGAATTAGGGTACCACCTTTTATGACACTTTTATGACAGCTTCTAAAGATGGCCAGGGCACAAAATTCCAGAGCAGCTACAAGCCTATTTGGGGGGAAGAGCCCTAGAAGCAGAAAAGAGGAGCAGCTTATGCATTGAAGCCTAGGTTTTGTCATTTGAGAGAGATTATTGAGTAGAGAGTGAGTGTGAGATGCTGAGAAGAGGAGGAGGAATCCCCCTTCTTATGTAAGGAACTATCATTCTCTGCTTTTAATCTCATTTATTGTTAGGTTTCTTTGTAATGGCTAGCTAAACACCCTAGTTGGGGATTTCTAAGGAACAGCTGATGTAAATACCTAATATCTAATCGATTATGTTTTCTGTGTTCAATGCTTCCTTCAATGCTTAATGTTTGTATTCTTTTGGTCTGATTACCCATTTGTATGCATAGTTAGGTGACTTTAGCATTGGGAAATGTATTGTTGCCTTAGAACTTGATTGAAGTAGGATTGAAACTTAATCTTACATGAGGGATCTGCGGGTTAAGTTTTGGTTTTAATTATGCTGTTAGAATAATGCTGTTTAGTTTAGGCCTAGTATTACATGAGGGATCTGCGGATGAAGCTTAGGCTAAATTAGGCTAAACATTTGTAAGCTACTTGAGCTGAGTCTAGTCTTACATGAGGGATCTGCGGATGAAACTCAGTTTAAGTTAGGCTAAACCTAAAAGGGCTGTCTAAATCGGGTGTGGTCTTACATGAGGGATTTGCGGATGAAGCTTGGATATTCAACCTGACGAGGGATCGAAGGTTTAGTAATTTAGGCTACAACATAGAACACAAGAGCACGATTGATTAGAGAAATATATTTTCATGCATCAGCTTGTTTGTTAGAAAGACCCAACATTTCTACCTATTGCTGTCATTTTATCTACCTTGCATTTTATAGTTTTTAGCAAAATAGTTTATTTTAAATTCTGTATGAAATTATCATTTATACATGTTCTCTCAACAATGCTTCGATTCTGAACATAATTCAGGCTAACATTAGTTCCCTGTGTTCGATACTTGGATTCATCCATTTTAATTTTAAATACTTGACGACCTGGTGCGCTTTCCGGTAAACCCCCATTGAAATTTCCTTGAGACATAAATGCACAAAAAGTAACTGCAATGGGGATCCATCAAAGTATTTATGGCGCCATTGCTGGGGAACTAAACTGTTAGTAGAGTTTAGTTCAAGTTGCAGCATTGCTTTAATTTTACTTTTTCAAATTTTTTTATTCTTTTGACTAACATAGTAGTTTAGTACATTCATTGTTCTTTTGAACTGGATAACTGTTGTATTGTTCTTGTATGCAAAGAAGATCTTCTATAGGTGCTTTGCTTCCCATTGATTTGGAGATTAACGCTACTTGTAGAAGGAGTAATCAAAAGAGAATTAGAAAATTTTTGCAGGACTTAGAGGCAGCAGCAATTCCAGAGGAAGAACCTCAACCTTCTGAGGCATCTTCTAATTTTCCTATTGCCGAACATTCTCATTTAGATCCTATTGAAGACTACGTCATGGCTGAAGAGCCAAGAAGAGTTACTCTGGAAGATTATTCAAGTTCTAATGTGCCATAATTTTTCACAGCATTGCACAACCAGAAGTTCAAGCACAAACTATTACTTATCCACCATCATTGATTCAGTTGATCCAAAATAATTTGTTTCATGGACTACCAAATGAAGACCTATATGCACACTTAGCCACTTATATAGAAATATGCAATACTATTAGGTTGGTTGGAGTGCCTGAAGATGCAATTCGACTGAGCTTGTTTTCATTTTCTTTATTAGGAAAAGCTAAGAGGTGGCTTCATTCATTCAAAGGTAATAGTATTAAGACATGGGATGAAGTTGTGGAGAAATTTCTAAAGAAATATTCCCCTGAGTCTAAGACTGCAGAAGGCACAGCTTCCATTTCTTCTTTTCACCAATTTCTCAATGAATCTTTGAGTGAAGCCTTGGAAAGATTTTGTGGTTTATTGAGAAAGACTCCCACTCATGGATTCTCAGAACCGATATAGCTCAATATCTTTATAGATGGGTTAAGACCACAGTCCAAACAACTATTAGACACTTCTGCAGGTGGGAAAATCAAATTGAAGACCCCTGAAGAAGCCATGGATCTCATTGAAAATATGGCTACAAGCGACATTGCTATTTTGAGAGATAGAGCTCACATTCCTACCAAAAAGAGTTTATTGGAGTTAACCTCCCATGATGCATTGTTGGCACAAAACAAATTGTTGTCTAAGCAACTAGAAACTTTGACTGAAACGCTAAGTTGCCAACTTAAATTCATTATGCACATACTTCACATGCTTCTGTTTTGCAGGTTGCAGGATGTACCATCTGTGGGGGAGCTCATGAATCTGGATGTTGTATTCCTATTGAAGAACACCCCACTCATGAAGTCAATTACATGGGAAATCAGCCCAGAAATAATTTCAATGTAGGAGGATTTTCTGGATTCCAACATGGCCAGCAATATAATCAATAGCAGGGACAATGGAGGAAGCACCCTGGAAATCAGTTCAAAAGAGATCAAGGTGGACCATCCACAAGGCCATAGCAACAAGGGCCTAGTCTCTATGATCACACAACGAAGCTAGAAGAGACTCTAGCTCAATTTATGCAGGTTTCTATGTCCAATCAGAAGAGCACAGAGTCCTCCATAAAGAATCTTGAGGTCCAAGTGGGACAGCTTGCAAAGCAATTGGCGGATAGATCATCAAGCAGTTTTAAAGCTAATACAGAGAAAAATCCCAAGAAGGAATGTAAAGTTGTGATGACTAGAAGTAGAATGGCAATCCAAGGAGATGATAGTGAAGCTAAAAAAAAGATGGAGGAACATAAACAACAGCTGGCACCTAAGCCAACACTTGAACCTATTTTTGATTCTGTAGAACTTGAAGAGATTAATGAGGAAACTGAAGATGATAAGGAAGAAGATACACCAATAAAAGAAAAAGAAAAAGAAAGAATAAAAGAAGAAGAAAAAGAAAAAGAAAAAAAGTTGAAAAATGAAAATCAAAAAGAGAAAGTTGTTGATGAGGAGATGAGGAAAGGCAAGAGTGAGGCAACCACTGACAAGAAGAAGGATACTACTCCAAATGAAGGCAAGGAAGTACCGTATCCTTTGGTACTTTCCCGGAAAGAAAAAGAAAGACATTTGGCCAGATTTCTTGATATCTTCAAGAAACTGGAAATTACTTTACCTTTTGGAGAAGCATTTCAACAAATGCCCTTCTATGCCAAATTTTTAAAAGATATGCTGACAAAGAAGAACCAGTACATCCACAGTGACAGAATTGTGGTGGAAGGCAATTGTAGTGTTGTGATTCAACGCATTCTTCCACCTAGGCACAATGATCCTGGAGTTGTCACGATACTGTGTTCCATTGGTGAGGTTGCTGTAGGAAAAGCTCTCATAGATTTGGGAGCTAGTATCAACTTAATGCCTCTCTCCATGTGCTGGCAACTTGGAGAGATAGAGATAATACCTACACACATGACCCTCCAGTTAGCTGATCGCTCCATTGCAAGACCATATGGAGTGATTGAAGATGTTTTGGTGAAGGTGAAACACCTTATATTGCCAGCTGATTTTGTTGGGATAGACATAGAATAGGATGCTGATATTCCTCTTGTTCTTGGTCACCCATTCATGTCTACTGCAAGTTGTGTGGTATATATGGGAAAGAAGATGTTGCAAATGGGCATAGAAGATCAGAAAATCAGCTTTGATCTATTTCATGAAGATAAAGAGCCACCTGACTGGAATGTCTGTTTTAAAGTTCATGTGATGGAGGAAAGAAGACCTGAGAAGAAGGTCCTTAAAGTGGGAACATTATTGGATCCTGGATAACAGGATGATGCGTCAAGCTCATGACGTTAAAGAAGTGCTTACTGGGAGGCAACCCAGCTTTTCTTTCCCTTCTCTACCTTCATTTTTATTTCTTTCATGCAGTTAGGACATCTTGCTTGTGATTGTGATTGATTTCAGCTTGTTTAGTAATGAACAAAAAGGGTTGTTAAAATTATGTGTGAAGAGATAAGCAGAAAAGGACTTAGAAAAATTTCAGATTGCTTATTCGCTAAGCGCAAACCTTGTGCTAAGCGCCATCTCTTCACGCGCTAAGTCGAGCTTGCTCGCGCTAAGCGCAAAGACCCCTGATTGATTGGTTGAATGGTTCAGCTAAGCGCACATCGCTGCGCTAAACCCAACATCTTCACTGTAAGTTGCACCTTAAGCAGTGGGCTTAGCGTGTATGATGCGCTAAGTGCCACTTCCTCTTTGTGAAAATTTATTATAGCTGCGCTAAGCACGCCATCCTGCACTAAGCCCCAGATTCATTTTGTAAGTTGAGCTTTCAAGCTGGTCTTAGTGGGAAAGGATGCACTAAGCGTCAAATTTTGAAGTCATTGGAAGTGCGCTTAGCGCAGGTAGTGGTGCTAATCCTGAATCACTCACTGTAAGTTGAAGCTTGATGTACGCTAAGCCTCACATCTTAGGCTAAGCGCATGTTGCAGAAAAATTTTTGGTGTTGCAGAAAGCGCTAAGCGCTGCTGCCACGCTAAGCCCCAAATGCTTACTGGAAGTTACAACTTCCAGTTGGGCTTACCGCGAGGCTAGGCTAAGCGCCAGTGTTAAACTCAAACGTCACGTTGGCACGCTAAGCGCGCCATACGAATTTTAGTTTTTAAAAAGTAGAGGCAAAGGCACTTGGGTTGCTACCTTGGAACCCAAACCTCTGCACTCTCAATCCCTGAGCATTCTTTGTTTCTGCTGTGTGCTTATTTGCTCCTCTGGATCCCTTGCTTCTTCACACTCTGCATTACACAATCCAAGTCTCTTGATTTCATTTTTTCTTTGTATTTCATGCTTCACACCTTAGGATAGAGAACTTATGTTTCTTAGTTAGTATTGATGTTAGGTTAAGTTACTTAGTTTTAGGGTTATGTATTTTAGCACTTTAGGAAGGTTAGCAGCCGATTAGGGGCAATGTGGTTAAAAAGGGGTGAAAACCACTGGTATCTTTTTGGGATACGCAATGAACACGCTAAGTGCGCCTACTGCGCTTAGCCTGTTCATCGCAACTATTAAAATTTTTCAGATTTCTGATGATCACGCTAAGTGCACCATGTCACGCTAAGCGTGTTCATCTTGGTTGTTGAAGCAAAACGATGTAGTCGCTAAGCGCGTCTGTGCGCTAAGCGTCAATGGTATACTGAGATACCCAATGTAGTTCAGGCACTAAGCCCAGCTTGTTGCGCTAAGCACCACTTAGATTTTGTTTCTTTAACCTTTGTAATAAGGCTAAGCGCCCTTGTGCACTAAGCCTTAGTATCTCTCTGTTGAGGCTGAGCTAAGCACTAGCATGCGGCACTAAGCCCCAGTCCTCTACTATTTCTAAAATTGTAGACTTAGGATAAGCGTGCCTGTGCACTAAGCCTATTCTACAGAAAAAAAATGTTTTGTGTCTTCGAGCTAAGCGTCAACTTGCTGCGCTTAGCGCTTGTGTTAATTTCATAAGGTTTGCTAAGCCTTAGCATGCTGCGCTAAGCACCCAGCTCTGATTTCAGTTTAATTTTTCTGTTTTCTTGAGAATAAACCTATACTAATCTTGTGTGTTTTGTCTTAAATTTTGCAGATGGCATCTCAGAAAAGAAAAGCCCTTGCTTCTTCATCTTCTCAAACTAGATATGATAGACACAATTTTTCATCCCCATAAGTATGGGATCGTTATACAAACAATATCTTTGGTAGAAAGATTATTTCAAAAAGAAATGTACAGTTGTCATTTAATGAATTTGAGGAATTTTAGCTAGAGTTAAACAGAAGGAACTGGCATAAGAAGATAGCAAATCTGGTAGAGGGAAGTATTGATGTGGCACTTGTACGGGAGTTTTATGCAAATGTGTATGATCCTAAAGACAAGTCGCCAAAACAGGTCAAGGTTAGAGGGCAATGGATTCCATTTGACTCAGCTTCCCTCAACTCTTTTTTTAAGAAACACCAGTAATTATAGAGGAAGGAGAAAGTCTTCCAGCATATGCAAGATTTGTGTTGTTAAGGCCAAACCAACAAGAGTTAGAAGTCTGTTTGTGTATCCCAGGTAAGGGATTTGAATTGAATTTAGATGGACTACCCTTGAAGATCTTAAGGAAAAATTTAGATAGGGCCAAGTTAGTATATGCACTCATACAGAAGATGGATATGAATCATGGATCCTTCATTTCTAGTCAGATTACACTCATAGCACAACATGACTCCTCGAGGCTTGGCTTTCCTGCCCTAATCATTGCTTTATGTAAAGCCCAGCACTATGATTCCTTGACCCATGAGAGACTGAGTCCTACCATTAATTTGGCTTATATTAAGAAGAACTGTTGGAATCTTGATGATCCAACAGTAACTTTCAGAGGACCTAGGAAGGCCAGGGGTAAGAGATCTGAGGCCCCTTCCACAACACCATCAGAGGCACCAGCACTGTGGCGTCCCTAAATTAATGACTGGTTTAATAGTAATGATTTAAATTACAAAAACCATGGTAAAATTTTTTTTCTTTTTTTTTTCATTTCTTTCTCTTTTCACAATAATTAGGTTCAGAAGGAAAATCCTCACTATAGAGTCCTGAATGGCCAGTTCACAACTCTATTCGGAGTCATTTCTTTCTTACCGCTCATAATCGCTAAACTATTTTGTTGTTTCAAAAGGAAGAGTATACCAGCCATTACTTTAGGTCGTCACATGAAAATAATAAAACAAAATACGGTCGGTAAACTCTTTTGCAAATGAAGTTTGCTAATGCTTTCTTTTCAAATAACAAGGTTAAACATAAGTACATTCATCATTTAAAGCTGTCCAAAATATGGGAGTTTTACAAAATACATAGTGTCGTCCAGAGCAAAGGTGTCCATTGTAGTGGCTTCAGCCAGATGTATACAATCATCAAATTCCTATACAATAAGTCTACCCATACAAAAACAAAAGAGTAAACCTAACAGTCAGCACTAGATACACCCACCCTCAAAAAGTATATAAAACTAGTCCATAGAACTGTCTACTGTGGTGAAGAGCCTCCACTGATCGCCATCTCTCCAGGGCCACTATCCTCTGTAGAGTCTGCCTCGGATGCCGACATGACGTCCTCGGGAGAATCCACCTCAGGGAGTGGGTCCTCATCACCCTCTAGAAAGTCAAGAGCATCCACAGCAGGCTCAAGAGGTAGCTCGTCGAGATCCTCCTCAGGGTCTTCCTCGGATGACGTTACCTCAATCACTTGGACTGGCTCCACTAGACGGTATGGTGTAGGCGTGGGTAGTATCCACTCCACAGTACGCTGAAGCGTGCGCGCGGGTTCATCTGGATGCACCAATGAAGTAGCCGTAAATCGAATCGTGCCCCGAAATCGGCACCTCGCATTGCCTTCGAGGGTCTCCCAAGCTCCCTCTAGGCACTCCATCTCCACTCGATCATGGATTAGCTGCGCCGCCATCACGATCTACAAGAAAGAAAAGAAAGGGGTAGACTCTTTCACGCGATATCTATTTACGTAGCAACACGATGCGTCCCAGAACTCTACATGCAAGTAAAAGGGGTGTCTCTAGGCTTTTCATCTCTGGTAATCGATTACACAGCCTTGGTAATCGATTACCAGAGGCCAAACTCAAATTACACAGCTTCAGAACATGAAACCTGCAAAAATGCACTGTGTAATCGATTACACATAACTGGTAATCGATCTTCAAAAATACCGTCGCTCCCCTCAATTGGTCAATCAAATCATCTATCCTTGGTAGAGGATATTTGTTCTTGATAGTGACCTTGTTTAGTTGCCGGTAGTCTACACACATTCTCATACTTCCATCCTTCTTTTTAACCAACAAGATCGGCGCTCCCCATGGTGATGCGCTTGGGCGAACAAATTGTTTACTCAAAAGATCCTGCACTTGTGCCTTCACCTCTGCTAGTTCTACCGGAGACATTCTATAAGGTGCGATCGACACTGGATTCGCCCCAGGCACCAAGTCAATAATGAATTCCACTTCTCTCTCAGGTGGTAATTCACAAACGTCGTCAGGAAAAACTTCTTGAAATTCTGACACCACCGGTATACTACTAACTTCAGCGCCCTCTTCCACATTCATAGAGAACAACACCATGTAAGTTCGAACATCCCCCGCTCCATCGTTGTTCGCATCCCCTTTCGATGGTTCATTTGGAACTACATCTCCACCAAACACTAGCATCTTCTCCTTGCAGTCTAGAAAGATATGGTTAGTAGATAACCAATCCATCCCCAAGATCACATCTAGATGAGCTAAAGGTAGGCAAATCAAATCCGCCATAAAAGATCGGCCCTCAACAATTATAGGACACTTCAAACATACCCGAGAGGTGGTTACAGGCTCGTTAGTCGGAGTAGACACCACCATATCATATGGTAACTCCGTCGCACATAACCCCAACCTCTCCACACATGCATGAGATATGAAAGAATGTGTGGCACCCGAATCATAAAGTACATCTAGTAGTTTATCAACAATCAAACACTTACCCTGTATCAAATCATCGCAGGCAGCCGCTTCTAAACCACTCATAGCAAATACCCGGGAGGGTACTTTTGGTCTTC
Source organism: Glycine max (assembly GCF_000004515.6). NCBI lineage: Eukaryota > Viridiplantae > Streptophyta > Magnoliopsida > Fabales > Fabaceae > Glycine > Glycine max. Next base: position 26,036,260 of record NC_038243.2, read on the forward strand.
CACCACTAGTGTTGTTGTCGTTGCTAACATTACCGCTCCTTGTGGAATTAGCGGGTCCATGATTGACGGTGTTGGAATTGGCGGTTACCGTCGGTCTCCCGGTCACCCTACATTCTCGAGCATAGTGGCCCACCTTGCCACAAACATAACAACGGTTCTCCTGTGTCTGCGGGAGCTGTGGGCAATTCCTCTTAAGATGAGGTCCCCCACACTGAAAACACTGTACCCCAGTCCCCCTCGACTGGCTCATATTGGAGGTAGCCATAGGTTGTTTCCTCTTGTTGCTAGCATACGACTTCATCCTCTTATTACTATTTCCTCTAAAAGGATGGTTTCTCTGTGGTCCTCCAACGCCTCTAGCTTGCCTCTCCTTCATCTTGTCCTAAAAAATCCTACACTTTGTCACCAACTGATTAAAATCCGTGATCTGCATGTAGCTAACCGCCTGTTGGATCTCCAACCGAAGCCCATTCTCAAACTGAGCACATAAATCTTCCTCATTCTGAGCATCTTGGTATTGAGGCCAATACTGCAGAAGCTCATTAAACTTAGTCGTGTACTCCCCAACAGACATGTTTCCCTGCTTCAAATCCAAAAATTCCCTCGCCTTCCGCTTCCTGAGATCTCGTGGAAAGTAATTTTCCAGAAATTTGTCCTTGAAGGCATTCCAAGGAATCATGCCTCCCGGTGCAACAAATGAAGGCTTCACGAACTTCCACCAATTCTCGGCTTCTCCTTGGAGCATAAATGTTGCATAAGGAACCTTATGCTCCTTGAGGCAACCCATCGCCTCGAAAATCTTCTCCGTCTCAGCTAACCACAACCTAGCACCTTCCGGATCATAGTCTCCACTGAACTTTGGCGGGTGGTTCTTACGGAAAGCCATGAGTCCTCGATACTCCGCCGGCTCCACATCACATTCCTGCACCAGAGTTTCCAGCACAGTTGTGATGCGGTTGAGGACATCACGGTTCTGATCCCTACCATGTTCTGCCATACCTATCCTGTAGGGAAACTATTAGTACCCAAGAAATCCTAATGAGAGAGTGTACCACACAGGCTATGACAGTTATAACAATATCCTCCTCTCTATACATACATATACACACAACAATCCTACTGAATCAATCACACATTCATGCTCAAGACAAGAAGGTAGAAATGCACACAGCGAATATATGTGAATTAGAAAATAACAGAATTAAAACACGTTGCTTCCCCTTGATTCACAAGCAAGTCTCTTATCCTAGGTTACGAGAGTTTATCCTTTATCAGTTTAACCACTTAATCCAACCCTAAATTAAATTACTAAGCGAAATTCAACATAAGGCATTCATTATGTGATTAAGCATCACATACACCAATTACTCATAAACGATCATTAAGCATGAACGTAAATTAAGCGCAGAGACAATTAATCAAGCACTAAGCATGCATGAATTAAAAGCAACAAATTCAAAGTAATTAGTGAAGAGGAAAAACTAAACAGAATTTAACAGTAATAATAGAACCTCAAAGAGAACTGTGCTTGATCCTCAAGGGAAAACAACGCTGCGGACTTAGCCTTCCATTAATCAAATAGAGAATGAAATTTTATTGATAAAACTAAAAGTCTGAACTGGAATTGAAAAAAAACGAAAATAAAAGAGAAAGAGAAGAGAGACTAAAACTAAAAACGAAAAATAGAAGAGAGAGAGGAGAGAGAGAGAGTCTCCCGCGAGGGAGAGAGGGGGGGCCCCTAAACTAGAACCTTGGTGCTGTTATATAGTTTTTTTCAGCCCCAAAGCTTACAAATATGTTTTAAATCCAAGCCCATAAGTAAAATCAAATCAAATCTAGATAAGATAAGATAAGATAAGATCTAGATGAAATAATATCTAGATGAGATCAAATCTAAATAATATCTAGATAAGATAAGATCTAATTTTATAGAATAAATTAGTCTGCCCTCTTCAAGTCCAAGCCCAATTCTAGATTCAAGCCCAATGCTAGATTCAAGCCCAATGCTTCATTAATTCCTGAAATTAGATTAAAAACATCAAATTAGCTGAATGGGCCCAAATAATAAAACTGCCTAATTAATTGACAATTAAGACCAATCAATAATTAAAATGGTGCAAAAAGGGTTTAGAAAATAGAAGAAAATGATGGCACATCACCTACTTCCAAGTTTCAGAGATACACAACATTCACACAGCAAGACCATAAACAGGTTCACTAGAATCCAAATTTTGCTCTGATACCACCAATTGTGGCGTCCCTAAATTAATGATTGGTTTAATAGTAATGATTTAAATAACAAAAACCATGGTAAATTTTTTTTTTCTTTTTCTTTTTCATTTCTTTCTCTTTTCACAATAATTAGGTTCAGAAGGAAAATCCTCACTATAGAGTCCTGAATGGCCAGTTCACAACTCTATTCGGAGTCATTTCTTTCTTACCGCTCGTAATCGCTAAACTATTTTGCTGTTTCAAAAGGAAGAGTATACCAGCCATTACTTTAGTTCGTCACATGAAAATAATAAAACAAAATACGGTCGATAAACTCTTTTGCAAGTGAAGTTTGCTAATGCTTTCTTTTCAAATAACAAGGTTAAACATAAGTACATTCATCATTTAAAGTTGTCCCAAATATGGGAGTTTTACAAAATACATAGTGTCATCCAGAGCAAAGGTGTCCACTGTAGTGGCTTCAGCCAGATGTATACAATCATCAAATTCCTATACAATAGGTCTACCCATACAAAAACAAAAGAGTAAACCTAACAGTCAGCACTAGATACACCCACCCTCAAAAAGTATATAAAACTAGTCCATAGAACTGTCTACTATGGTGAAGAGCCTCCACTGATCGCCATCTCTCTAGGGCCACTATCCTCTGTAGAGTCTGCCTCGGATGCCGACATGACGTCCTCGGGAGAATCCACCTCAGGGAGTGGGTCCTCATCACCCTCTAGAAAGTCAAGAGCATCCACAGCAGGCTCAGGAGGTAGCTCCTCGAGATCCTCCTCAGGGTCTTCCTCGGATGACGTTACCTCAATCACTTGGACTAGCTCCACTAGACGGTATGGTGTAGGCGTGGGTAGTATCCACTCCACAGTACGCTGAAGCGTGCGCGCGGGTTCATCTAGATGCACCAATGAAGTAGCCGTAAATCGAATCGTGCCCCGAAATCGGCACCTCGCGTTGCCTTCGAGGGTCTCCCAAGCTCCCTCTAGGCACTCCATCTCCACTCGATCATGGATTAGCTACGCCGCCATCACGATCTACAAGAAAGAAAACAAAGGGGTAGACTCTTTCATGCGATATCTAACTACGTAGCAACACAATGCGTCCCATAACTCTACATGCAAGTAAAAGGGGTGTCTCTAGGCTTTTCATCTCTGGTAATCGATTACACAGCCTTGGTTATCGATTACCAGAGGCCAAACTTGAATTACACAGCTTTAGGACATGAAACTTGCAAAAATGCACTGTGTAATCGATTACCAGTGGCATGTTCCTTTGTGTAATCGATTACACAGCCTGGTAATCGATTACCAGAGGCCTCCACAACATGCTGCCTTCATTTCTAAGCCTGGTAATCGATTACACCCCTTGGTAATCGATTACCAGAAGCCCTCCTAGCTTCCTGACCTCGTTTTCAAGCCTGGTAATCGATTACACTCCCTTGGTAATCGATTACCAGAGACCATCTTAGCCTCCTGTCTTCATTTTTAAGCCTTGTAATCGATTACCCACCCTTGGTAATCGATTACCAGAGGCCATATCCCATATATCAATCAAAGTTCACAGCTGGCCAGCCACCACACAAGCCTCCTTGCTTTGTGGTCTTTGTTCCTTTTATCTGTTGACTGCCAGGAGCTCGCCTGCTTAGGTACATCACAGGTTCTCACTGACTGACTATGCCCGGGTTGGGTCGGGATTGGTCAAGCTTGGTTTTGGGCAATAGCACCCCACCTGACGTCCCCAAGGTCTCCTGACCCCCGCGACATATCTCCAGGTACCACTCTGTGGTCAACGAATAAAAGCAGGAAGTTTCACCCTTCTACACTTCCTCATTTCAAGCTTGTAGGATTATGGGGTACCCATCACATGTGGTACTAGGTGGCGGTCGGGCGATGGTGCAAAACAAGTTCTCCACATCCACAAATCACGTACAAACCCACCATCCCCTGTTGCCCACCTCCAACTGAGCTCACGTACTCCCACGTAGCCCTTATCCTCGTTCCTCTCAACGCTGAGTCCCCATCAATCCTCCCAAGCTTCCACAACATCCAGGTAATTCCGCATCCAATCATCATGGACTAACAAAACCAAGCAAAACAGGGCAAAGGCAGAAAACTCTGCCCAAAACACAACTCAAAATCACAGCTTTTCACATACAAATACCCCAGTAACATTTCCTTCGTTCCAATTCGTTAACCGTTGGATCGACTCGAAAATTTTACTGGAAGTCTCTAGTACATAAGTCTACATTTTGACCGTTGGGATCTACTAGCAAATTTCCAGAACCCCATATGTAGTACCCTTTTCACAACCAGCCATACACAAGCATTTTTCTGCACTTATACAAAATTCTGCTGCACATTTCAACAGCAAAATTCTGCATAAAGTGCAGATTTCGAAAACCACTCTTTCCCTCATCCAATTTTGCCCAAATTGAATCCTACAAGTCCCAAATCATGTACCAATCATGTCTAAACCAAGGACAAGCTTCAGACCAAAGCAACACAAAATCTAGGTATCCAAAACCCCTCAATTTAATGGATTTTCAAGGTTTGAGAAGTGAAATTGAGAATGGGATAAGTTTGGAGCAAACTCTCACCTCACACAAGTCTATAACATCAATTTAAACTTGCTCAAACTAGATTTACACCTAAAATTCCACCGAATCAAAATTTGACTCCTCAACACCCAATTTTACCCTAGAAATGGCTCTTTGTTCACTTTGGTCATTTATTTTTCTCTCTTGCACAGCCCAAGCTTTCTCATAAGTCCTAAATGACATTTCAAACTAGGATTAACTCACTTTAACCTCCAAATACCACTAAATCCAGATTTGGCCTTCCAACTCTCAAAGACTCACTCTTTTTTCCACTCATAACACCATATTCTCACTTTCTAACCCTAGGTTAACTCTACCCTTCATCCCTAGCAGTTTTCCATAAGCAATTTCAGCACACCGACATCAAAAGCATCATCATAAAAACCCTAAAACTGAATGGGTAAGCTTAACTCACTCAAACATAACAAGTTTAGCATGCTTTCGTCAAATCTCTTCACCAACAACTATCACAAAGCATTAACCAAGCAAAACTGCCCATCATATCTCCCAAAGCCCCATACCCACGAAAATCAAGTGAGAAAGAAGTCTACCCAAACCTGAAATTTCGAGGTCCCACACGTAGAGATGCGCTTCACGACTCCGAAAATGCCTTCCTTTCGCGATTTGGAGCAGAAATGGGCACCAAAGGTTGGAGCTTTAATGGAGTTTCAATGGAGGATGAAGAAGAAGAGAATGGCAACGTGAGAGAGAGAAAAGAGCTTTCTGAAATTTTCTTTGGCTGAGTGAGGAGAGAGAAAACAACTTTTTGGTTAAAAAGAAAAGCTTTTTCTCTTTTCTATTATTTTATTTTAAGTTATGCCACATGTCTCCATTTGAGTGGAGCAAAAGGCCCACTTTTCTCTTGATGTGACTCATGCTCAGCCATATGAAGAGAAAAAATCTGACCTTTTGAAATGCCAAAATCCTGCCTCGGTTTGCATGCCGTTCCTCTGGTTCCAGTCCCTCGCGTTTCTCTGTGCCCGTCGGGGCCAGTTTTTGAAAGTAGGCAATATATATATTAAAACGCTCAGAATAAAGCCCCGAGCGTGGTTCAGAGGTTGGTTTTGTTAAATTCTAAGTCGTGCGCAAAACGATGATTTTTAGACTAATTAATTAAGAATTAACCTATAACCTTCCAGTTGTGGATTTTTCTTCCTTAATTAGCCTAACCCGCGTATCTTGCCCCCACTATTCCTACTTCTACCAGGAACATATATGCATATACACTGAATAATACTTATATATATATAATCATTCAAAATACATCGTTTTCAAAAATTCCGGGTAGAAATTTCTAGGATGTCACAAGCACCTTCTTCTTCTACAATTCCTCTACCAGTTCCTCTCTCTACATGTCTAGTAGATTTTGTTTTCACTCCTCAGATGCTTCACATAATGCTCCAGAGCATCCATAGAAGGCAGTCCATCATCATGCAGAGCCTTCAAGGCTTGGGCTTGCCCTCCATTATGAGCATGGAGGAGTTTGACACACTGGTGGCTTGGCCAGGAGACCAACCTTCTTCCTCTGGAGGGGGTGGGGCCTCCACAGCCTAGGAGCCTATGACTGAGGAGCCACCTGCACCATCACCAGCGGCAGTAGAGGAGGAGACCACTCCAGCTCAGACCCCACAGCCACCTCCACCATCTGTACCTGCTCCTGAGGAGATTCAGCCATCAGCACTAAATCTTAATGAAGACCAGCCATAGGAGGAACAAGACATTTAAATTTTTTGCATTATGAACACTTTAGCTTAATTTAAGTTATTTTATGCTTTATGTCATTTAAATTTCAGCTTTTATGTTTCAATTCTTTAAATTTCAGCATTCTGATTTCAGTAGCATAGTTGTTTGTCTGCTTGTACAAAAAGCTTGATTGAACTTTGTATGCAGTGGCTTGTTTGGTATGAAATGAGTGTTTGGAAATGATTGTTTGAGAAAATGTATGAATTGAATGGATTGGGATGATTGGATGATTGTTTTGATCAAGTTTGTTGTCATTAGAAGAGAATGAGCATGTGATTGGAATTATGTCTAAAAATGTTAGTCGATTGTCAGATTGATTGTGAAGGAATGCATTAACCGTATCCCGGTGAGAGTGTGATCTTTAAAATTTTGAGAGAAACAACTATCATTTAGTGCTGATTTTTGCGTGAATCTTTGAAGTGTGGCTCGGATGCATGAACTTGAGGATGATGAATAACTACTTAGCCAAAAAGCTAATCTTGTGATTGAATGAATTATCCCTTGCACCCAGTTTGAGCTGAATGAATTGATTGATTGATTGAACCTCGAGCCTATTCAGTTGTATCTACTGATACCTTATTTTAAGTTGTAGGAGAGCATCATCCACAGAAGATGGTTCAAGGAAAATTTGTTCCAAATTTGGGGGAGGTATTATCAAGGTAAACTTGTCCCAAATTTGGGGGAGGCACTGGGTAAGGATTGAAATGGTCAAAGAAAATAGTATATACACACTGGTTCTGTTCTTGTGTTAAAAAAAATTGTAAGTATAAATAAAGTTAATAAGTGTGTATGCTATAATTTCAGGTATGAAAGCTAAGTGCCTAAGAAAAAGGGCAAGTATGGGGAAGGAATGAATAAAAAAAATGAAGGTTATTCTATGGATGAATGCTCTCCTAGAACCTAAGCTTTTGAATCCTAGAAGAACCATGAATTGTTGGCAGCCTAATGTAACGACCCGCCTCGTCGCTACGATATCACCACTCTAATAAATGGAAAATTAAATTCTTTTCCTTTCTTTTATGAAAACTCCATTATTTTGCTTATGAAAATCATAGTAAATTTGAATTTCACACACACACACACACACACACACACACACACACACACACATATATATATATGTTCCCAAACACGCACCAATGTTTAACCGAATACATGAATATTAATATAGTAGTTTAGCACACATCATACACATAGTGAAGATTAAATCAGTTCGTAGATATAATTAAATCTGTGATTTACATCCTTAATCCAACAAAAGAAATCATGAGCCACTATGGAGGAGTTGATTAACAAAACACAACTCTCTCCCCAAAATAATCCCAATGTCATCACGTCGGCTTGGTGGCTCCTCAACAGAATCTCATCCCGGCACCCTACTACTCCCACGAACAAGGTTCGCAATCATCACAAGTATCAACCACATGATACTAAATTGCAAGGGTGAGTTCATTATAAAAAGAACCAATGTAAAATCCAAATAATCACAATTAGCAAGAAAACATAAGCAAACATCATGAGCTTACACAACATTCATTATTCAACACCCACATTCAACAAATATTCATCATCCATCCATGGATCCAATCAAGATTGCTCAGAATGATGCATGCACCTGACCTCAACTCTCAGATGCAATGTGATACCTACTGTATCCAATACCAAGGAAATAGCCCTAAGCGTGCCTACACGACATCTCACTTAGGAAACCATGCAATATTTGTTGAGGCCACCCAATCGTGCACCGTAACTTCCCCCCCCCCCCTAGGTGATCAACTTGGGGCCACAAGGAGTTCCCTACCAAGTGACACACCCCCTAGTACAGAGTACATACTGCCATAGTTTATACTATTTCTCATTTCATATGAGGTATGAAACATGGGCACCATCAAGTACAATGACCATGGATGAATTAAAGCTCCTAAGCATCCCCTCAGAACTGCTTAGATTCTTTAACCACTTTAGTTTCCCACACAAGGGACATCCGACAATGTCAATGCACCACCCATGAACGTGGCCAAAAGCAAGTGCCAAAGACCATGGACCAATTAAAGCGCCTAAGCATCCCCTCAGAAATGCTTAGATTCTTTAACCACGCTTGTTCCCCACGAATGGGCCATCCGGCAAGGTCAGTGCACTCCGCCCCCCACGAACATACACAATATACACTTGTCAATGCATTTCCAACATCATCATCATTCCATTTCAATGACATCACCAATAACCACAACAACCTCATTCCAAATTGACATAACCATCAATAATAACATCAATTCATGTTGACATGATCACCATCAACAATGTCATCTCAAATCAATATCATCGTAAATATCAACATCACCATATATCAATTAAAGTCACCAATAGCAACATCAACAGTGAGTCGCATTCCGCATATAAATATATTTTCCATGCCTGAGGTTCACACTTCCCAGGTCTTCAAACAACACAAGTTTAATAAACAATAATGTTATTCATCAACAATAGATATATCGTATCCCATTTGTTAAAAACATAGTTTTTCTTGAAAACCAACATTCACATGAATACCAAATGTATCGCATCCCATTGTTTAAAAACGTAGTTTTCTTGAAAGAAAATCAGCATGCAACAAGGACAGGCAGATATTCTCATAGCTAGGTTCCCTGACCTTAACTATGGTGTCAAAACGGTAAATTTTATAATAACTCCCCTCACCTATCGTGAGCTCTCCGACAGTTCCTCTTTGTGTCACTTAGAGGTCTCTCTCTCGTTCGCGCTTGTCGGTCCAACGCAAGTCTCTATTATGCCAAAATGAAAGGAATTTAGTATGGATTTCAAAAACAAGGTCAAAGGTAACATTCGGGGTCAAATACCACTGTCAAAACATAAAGGGCTGAGGGGTGTTTCGAATTCTACAAATGGAAACATCATTTTGAAATTCCGATCACGCCAATGTAATTGGGGTTCAGTGAATGCCGCAAAAATAACCTCAAGGTTACAAAAAGATAACTTTTACAATGTCTCATTCTCTAGGGTTTTTCAAAGGAAGTGTAAAAATACCCTATTACAGTACCCAACACATAAGAGACTCTAAGAGGAACTCAAACTAGTTAGGAGAAGGCTTAGAAGTCAAGGTTACCTCAGAGAAACTTTGGAATGGAGGATTGAGGGATTTTCTCCATCGAATCTTCGAGGAGGATTCTGAGGATTCCGCTCCGATTAAAGTGTTCCTCTTGGTGTAGGGGTCCAACGGCAACCAACGGCGGCTCATAGCGGCCACCGGTGGTCTTGGGTGGTGGAAAATAAGGTTTTAGGGTTTAGGAGACTTTTTTGGGAGAATAGGAGAGTGAAATTCATTTTTTTCATGTTGAGGACGTATTTATAACCTGCAACTTTCGCTTAGCGGGCTTTTCGCGCTAAGCCGAAGTCCACTTATTGCGCTTAGTGCAAGAATTTAGGCTTAGTACAGCCCCCTCTACACTAGGGCTCGCTTAGCGCACCTTGGGGCCGCTCAGTGTAATTCCCCTTGATTGGAATTGGGCTTAGTGCAGCTTTGGGCTGCTCAGCGCAATTCCCCTCGGTTGGAATTGCGCTTAGCGCGCCATTCTCGCTTAGGAGGAGATCAAAAGTTATAGTTTTCAAGATCCCAACGGTCAGACTGTAGAAACATATCTTAGGGATTGTCGCAACCTACCCTTCGGCGGGAGGGCGACGCGTGACTCGCGAGTGCGTGTTCCAAGAAAGGAATACGCGCGGAGTCGCCACCAACGTTTATTTGAGGAAAACGTCGAAAAAACTGGAAAAGCCATGATTTACGAACTTTTAAGTGAAATGTTCGGGAGTTGTATTTATGCACGGGGAAAGTATTAGCACCCCACGCATCCGTCATAGGATACGGCAGCCTTTAATTAAATGTGCAAACATGACTTCAATTTTTATGTTCCCTTTTACGCCTTTATTTATTTTTGTACTTTTTATATTTTTTATCTTTTTGCGGTCGACGAGGGTGTTTCCCTTGCTCCTACGTATTCCTTAATTGCGATAAGGAAATCAAACCTACGTAGTTCTTTGTGAACAAAGTGTTAGGTTTAGTTGTTTTTATCCTTTTGCAAGATATTTTTTTATTGAATGAAACGTCATTTAAGGCGTTGGACCATTAAACAAACTTTCGATTCTTTTGAAAAGAGAGAAGACATTAAGGCATTGGACCATTAATGATTTCTTTATTTTTGAAAGAGGTAACAAAGTTACATGTTGATTTTAGGCCTTTAGAAATCTACACTTAACTAATAAAAGCGGAAAAGACCATTTCAAGGCGTTGGACCTTTGAAAATGGCTTTTTTAGGCGATGACAAAAGTTTGGTTTATGAATTGATTTTAGCCTTAGTTGCACTTTGGTTATTAGTTGATTCGATTAAGAAAGAAAAATCCCAAAGAGAAACGTCCGATTGATTTTTTTGATTTATTTTACTAAAAGATATTTTTTATTATTATATTATTATTTTACCTCTTTTTGGTTTCCAACGTGGTTACGGCATGACCGAACAGTCGGATTTCATTTTAATAGAAATTAACTGATATTACAATTCAAATGATCGGTGGAAATTTATTTTATTTTTTGATTAGGCAAGAAAATAACTTAAGCAAATGACTAAAGCACGTCAAAAGGGGGTACGAAAAGTAAATGAAATGAAAATAAAATCACGTGAAAACAAGTGTAGACCACTAAGGGTACATAGAATGAATTGAAAAGTTCGGTTTCGAGAACTTACCGGTTGAAGACCGAAGAACGACGAAGAACGAATGAAGAACGTCGAAGAACGGTTGAAAATCTTCGTGAAATCACCCACGTAAACGTTACGGAAGCGTCTCGGCTTGGATTTTCTTCACGAAACCAATTTTTTTCACTAATTTCAAGTGATTCTTGAATTACCAGGAGGGCTGAACAATTTTCCTCTTCACCTCTCCCCATATTTATAGGAAAATGGGGGAGATGCTCAAGTGGGCCTTTTGGAGGAATTTTTTGGAAGGTCCAAGTGGGCCTGGTTGCTATTTGCACCCCCATTTTTACTAAGTACACCCCTACCTTTTTTTGGTGATTCTTTTTCCGTAACGTTATGAAACTTTACGAATTTCGTATTGATGCTTGTTTTCTTTCCGTAATGTTACGAAACCTTACGGATTACGTAATCATCCCCTTTTTGCCTTTCGGAATGTTACGGAACTTTACGGATTATGCACTAACACTTCCTTTTAATTTCCGGCATGTCACGGAATGTCACGAATTGTGCTACAATGCTTTCTCTTGACTTCTGGCATGTCACGGAACTTCACGAATCGCCTAACGATGGGTGCCAAGTACCTCGAAGTGATCAAACGAGGGTCGCATCCCAACAACGGATGGTCCCCGAACGAAATTAGGGTATGACAGTTGCCCCTCTTTACTTGTCTTTTATTGGAGATAAAAGGGAAGTAAAGATAAGACACTAATTTCGTTCGAGCGAAACACCTTTCAGCCAATGAACCTTCCTGCTAACGGAACCTACAAAAATTTGAAAATGATCAGTACCGACACATCATCCCGATACTGTCGAACTTGTTCCTCTTGGTTGATACAAGACGCAGAATGACCATAATTTGTCTCTGCGTTTTGTTGGACACGATCAAGCCTGGGCGGCGAGACACAGAATGGCCATAATTTGTCTCTGTGTGCCACCGGACTCGATCGCCTCTGGGTGGCGAAAAGGTGTGCAGAATGACAAAGGGCACAGAATTTGTCTCTGCGCGTTTATCACCCAACTTGCGAAATCTGAATGATAAAGGGCGCATAATCTGTTTCTACGCGTTTACCCACTCAGCTTGTTTGTTCCTGAATGATAAAGGGCGCAGAATCTGTATCTACGCATTTACCCACTCAGCTTGTTGTTCCTGAATGATAAAGGGCGCATAATCTGTATCTACGCGTTAACCCACACAGCTTGTTGTGCTTGAATGATAAAGGGCGCATAATCTGTATCTACGCGTTTACCCACTCAGCTTGTTGTGCTTGAATGATAAAAGGCGCAGAATCTATATCTATGTGTTTACCCACTCAGCTTGTTGTTCCTGAATGATAAAGGGCGCAAAATCTGTGTCTACGCGTTTACCCACTCAGCTTGTTGTGCTTGAATGATAAAGGGTGCAGAATCTGTATCTACGCGTTTACCCACTCAGCTTGTTGTGCTTGAATGATAAAGGGCGCATAATCTGTATCTATGCGTTTACCCACTCAGCTTGTTGTTCCTGAATGATAAAGGGTGCAGAATCTGTATCTGCGCATTTACCCACTCAGCTTGTCGTTCCTGAATGATAAAGGGCGCAAAATCTGTTTCTGCGCTTTTACCCACTCAACTTGCTATCATGCTTTAAGTCTTAGAGATAGCAAAAGAAAGTTTATACGGATAACCACTCGGGTATCTCCGCCTGTCACGTGACTCCAGTGTCAGTATGACGGATTTTGTCTGTGCGGAAGATGACGTAAATCTCCGCGTGTCAACGGGCTTGTTGGTCGTGATTGACAAAGGGTGCAGAAGACAACATTAGTCTCTGTGTGCTATCATGCTTTGAGTCTTAGAGATAGCAAAAGAAAGTTTATACGGATAACCACTCGGGTATCTCCGCCTGTCATGTGACTCTAGTGTCAGTATGGCAGAATTTGTCTGCGCGGAAGATGACGTAAATCTCTGCGTGTCAACGGGTTTGTTGGCCGCGATTGACAACGGGTGCAGAAGACGACGTTAGTCTCTGCGTGCTATCATGCTTTGAGTCTTAGAGATAGAAAAAGAAAGTTCTTATGGATAACCACTCGGGTATCTCCGCATGTCACGTGACTCCAATGTCAGTATGACAGAATTTGTGGGGGTGGCCGACAAAAGTGAGGCTCTTGCTCCTACGTATCCTCAATGAGGAACTCAGACCTACGTAGTAAAGAGGGAAAACTTCCAACTAATCATAGCAACATATGCTTTTCAGATGAAAAACAATGTGTCTACCGGGGAAGGGGAGTATGCTGATGAAATCTTCTCATAACCACAAATGAGATTTTGGATGTTACCATTTCATTTCCAAATGAGAATTTAGAGGAAACACTGGGTTCAACAAAAATAGAAGAAAATCATTCAAAGTGTATCAATCTCACACAGGTAAGTGTTTCATCCTAATTCCGAACCATAGATATGTCATGACTTGATTTCGCAAATTATTTCCTATCAAATCAAAGACTACATGTGATCATGGATCAATAGGACTTTTCCTTGGGAATGGTGTTTTTGTGGGATTTTGGCCTGTAATCAAAGAGAGAGGACCACTTTAGGTCGTGGTTTCCTTTCTTTTCATGTTTTCTTGGTGACAATTCTGTATTGTTCAGATATTGTCTGGTCCAAAAGACCTTTCTGCATATTTCTTTTTCTTTCGATCCTTGATCGGGAATTTTCTTTCCTTTCTTTTTTTGGCTTTCTCTCAATCTTTGTTTGGTAATTTTCTCTTCTTGTTTTCTCCCACTCTTTTGATTGGGAAGTTCCTTTCTCTTATGTTTTCTTCTGAGGGCAAGGATCGAAATTCTCACCCTGGGTCAAGGTCTATGGTAAGTTGGGATTTTGGCTCAAGGCTTGTAGAATGGCTGGACATGATATATGTCAGGGTTTTGGCCAGGTTCAGGGATAAAAGGGAATGTCCCACATTATTTCCATGACACAAATGCAGCAATGACGATTTGGAAATTTTATGCAAAACTAGTCATGCATGCACCTATGCGGACACTCAAGTGTCAAAAAATTTTGGTCATGTGATGCTAGGGCTCATAATTCATTTGCTCTATTTAAGTCAACCCAGTGTTTCCAAAATATGTTCTTTTATCAATTTGTGCATTTATCCGAGTCTATCTTGCATGTTCGAAAAAAACTTTCACAGTATTTACCCTTCAGGTGTATACACATTTTTTCAAAAACTGGTTTATGATCAGTGAATTCTTTCAAAGAAAAGTTGGAAGTTATCTCTTTTCACAAGCATGTTGTTTTTTTGGCCAGACAACTTTTATTTTTATTATTTTCTTTTTTTTCTTCCTTCTTTTTCTTTTCTTACTTGATCTCTTTTCTTTTTCCTCTTTTTCCTTTTTTTAAGTTATTTATCATTTGTTCATTTCCTCTCTCTCCTTTCTTTTTTTCCTATCTGAAAAGGTCGTGCGGATGAGGGCGCGCACTACCTACTTACGTCTAACCACAAGATGAACAAAAAGCGCACGAAAATGGTAAGTCACAAAAACGGTGACGAAATAACTGAGAGCCATAACGCCAAAAATTTCTAACAGAAATGAACAATAATGATAGTAACGTTAGCAACCATATGAACAAAACAAAAAACAATAATGTCAATAGTAATATGGGCAATAATAGAAAACGTTAATAGCAAACTAAACAAAACAAAAACAGATATGTCAAAAAATGCGGTGACCTCGATCACGTGCTCCGCTGTCTCCCAAGAAATCGAGCAAATCTGTCATCTCCTCATCCATGCGGGCCTCCTCTCTATCGCCGGGAGCCTCTGCAGGCGCCTCCCCTGCCTAGGCCTCAGGCCAATCTCCGGGCCATGCGACCTCTGCCCTGAACTGATCTGGAGTAGGGCACGGAAAAGAAGTGAAACCCTGGCTCTGTAGATTGAGACTGAGCTGGTAGAGACAGTCATGGGTCTGCACATGCGCCCTGTGGTTGGTCGCCTGCTGGCGAACCAAATGTCGTAAATACCGCTCCGTGTCAAATGACCCAGCGGGATCAGCCTGATGAGGTGGTGGCGGTGCATCTGCGGCCTGCGGTGCATCACCCTGTGCCTGTCTAGGTGTGCAATACTTCTCAATGAAGGCTCGGGTGATCGACGGCCGGATCACCTTACTAGGTGTGACGGGAACCCCGAATGACTGGCAGAGACTCGTGATCAAGGCTGGAAATCACAGGGCCCTATTAGACTTATCCGGGTCTAAAGGGTGCCTGGTAGGTGGCATACCTGCAAATAAATAAATGGCATCAGCGATCAACTGAGCCACATGGACGCTCATCCGTGTCAGGATGGCATACACCAGCTGACACTTCTGCAGAGGGAGGTCAGAATTATGATCGCTGGGCAGGATGTTGCTGAGGAGCAACGTCATCCATGTCTGGGTCAAGGTAGTCATGTTGGTGCGCATGATCCGCACCCGTCTCCCGGCAGCGGTCCGAGAAAAATCCTGACCTGGTATGCATAGCAACTGGGCAATGGCCTCCTCGTCAAATCCATCGGCCCGGTTCCTTCTCTGACTATACTCGCACTCCTAACCCTCCTCCAACACTAGCGGGTATCCCAAGAACTAGCTGAGGGCGTCTGCATCAAAAGGAATCCATTGGTCCCTTACCCATGACCGTAGGTCCCGCACGCCCTCCTCCGTGGGCCAAGCATTGGCATAAAACTCCAAAACTATATCCGGATCAAACTTGGCCATGGGAGTGACCAGCGACGTCCAACGCCGACGAGCTATCTCCTCCTGGAAATCTGTGTACTCATCGTCCCTGAGCTGGACGCGTCTCTCTCGGTGGAAGGACCATCCCTTGATGGCTTCGAAACACTGCTGGTGTTCAGCGCTCCTGAAATGACGGCTATCGAACTCGGGAGCGGCACTAGTTCCTTCGGTCGTGGCGTCCTTCCTAGATCGCTTTGTGGAAATCTTTCTCGAAGCCATTTCCTACGAAGACAAACATTTGGAAAGTTAATTTACAAGAAACGCTTATTTTAAAGCAAAAATGACATGCTAATCTTTCCGATTTAGAACAAACTTGTGCACACATTTCCTTAATGTAAAACATTCATGAACATGCGTGTACGTAAAATATCCTACCATTTATATCAACATACAAGGATATTCAAAACATTCTAGTTAACACACATAATAATATTTTTTTTTGAAAAGAATACATATACACATGCTCAAAATATTGTGTCCAAATTACACATGTTCATATCCTAATCATTTCGCTACCACAAACTACCTACGCACATTTGAAGTATTTTATTTAACATACAAATTTTGTTGTTTCATTCACATTCATTTATACACATATGCACATCGAAAAGCCAATCTCACGCTATGTACACATTTGCATTTGAAAAGGAAATTTC
The DNA here is from genome assembly GCF_000004515.6 of Glycine max. NCBI lineage: Eukaryota > Viridiplantae > Streptophyta > Magnoliopsida > Fabales > Fabaceae > Glycine > Glycine max. The sequence continues at coordinate 26,052,992 of NC_038243.2, forward strand.
ATGCCATCTATATACACTTGAGGGGCAATTCCACATCATACACTCATTTGGGAAGCATCCTTGTGCCATTTTTGACATGGGTACATTTTTTTAAAAGGCTCCTTATACTACCTATCCACAAATATACATATTTTGAAAGGCATTTTTTTGCTACTCATTCACACTTTGCAAGGTATTTTTATGCCATATATTCATATATGTACCTACCGTTGAAAGGTATTTTCCATGCTACCTAGGTGCAAGGTATTCCTCATGGGGCAGCCAAATTCTAGTAAAAACCCTCTCAAACATGTCCTAATATTCATGCCCATTCAAAACCAAAATTTAGATCCCTAGGCATAAGTCATGCTTCCTTGCTTTGAAATTAAAAGCTTGGGTTCCTAAGCTTAGAATTGCATTTGGGCACTCATTTCAAATCCTTTATGTTGTCCCTATATATATACAACAGTCCCACAATCCCAATCTTACAAAACCATGTTCATATGTCATTGAGGCATTTCACCGAGCACTTGGTGGGCGCATGTTTAGGCATGAATAGCAAGAGAGTGGGGGCAATGTGGCATGCCCCATTGCTTCAGGATGCAACATAGGCCTAAGGCCATCCCCTACAACCCCGCAATTCAAACAAATAAAGCATGAAAACAACCCAAAATTGCCCCCACAAATTTGAGCACATTCTCACAATTTAGAGCACCAAAAGATGAACAAGATGCACCAACGGAAAGCTAGAAAACTCAAGGATTAAATACTTACTTGTTGGAGTGAGTAGGAGTACCAAAAATGAAAGCAAAACGCAACCAAAGGTGGCTTGAGGGAGCAAAAACCTGAGTCCCGTAAGCCTTGCTCTTTTGAATGAGGGGGGGGGGGGCAGTTTTTGAGTGCAGAAAACGTTCCCCTCCCTCGTTTTTTATATTTTGGTGTAGGGGTTGCTCGCCCAGGCGAGTTAACCTGCCATTTTTTTTTATGAGGTATTTTGCTACCTAAACATATGTATATTTTTGTGAGGTATTTTGCTATATACATGCGTGTCCAAGGTATCTTGCTACCTAAACATACATATATATATTTTGTGAGATATCTTTTTGCTACATACATGCATATCCAAGGTATCTTTCTACCTATGCATACATATATATATATATATATATATATATATATATATATATATATATATATATATATATATATATATATATATATATATTGTGAAGTATGACTACCTTCCTTTCTTACGCTTGTTTTATTTAAATTCCTAGGATCATGAGCAACTAGGTGTGTCCTACTATGACTTGCGAAACAAAAGGTGATCAAATAACAAGCAGAAATTTAAAGGCTACTAGGTTGCCTCCTAGTAGCGCTTCTTTAACGTCTTGAGTTGGACGCCTGATGACTTGTCGGTCACGGACCTAGTACTTTGCTTACCTTTGGCTTTGGACTTGGTCGCCTATTGGTCGGCCATGTGTCGTAGGCAATACTCTAACCTTTTTGTGAATGAGCTGAGGGGCTCTGAAGGTGGTGGTGGTGCGTCTATTGCCCGCAGCCGGCCATCCCCAGGCTGTTGTGGTGTTTCGCCCTGCACCTGCCTGAGGGCGCAGTGCTTCTTGATGAAAGCTCGATTAGTAGGGGCCTGATGGCCTTGTTGGGGATGACGAACACTCTGTAGAACTGACAGAGGCCCGTAATTAGAGCTGGCAACTCCAAGACCCTGTTGGCCTTCTTCGGGTCCACTGGGTGTCTTGCAGGCGCGATCCCTTGGTGGGGGGGACGGGCACTCTGTAGGACTGATAGAGGCTCGTAACCAGAGGGGGAAACCCCATGGCCCTGTTGGATTTCTCCGGGTCCACTGGGTGTCTTGTGGGCATGATCCCTTGTTTGTTGGTTGATTTGGATGGGGTAGTGGTTACATCACCACGTGGCAAGAAGACGCCAGTCCCAGCTCTAGAACCGAGCCCTTTCAGAAACAGGACCCACATTCTCGCACCGCCTTGCTGTGGGCCGGGTCGTGATGGACGGACCGTCCGTTCGTTTCCTTTCTTGGCCTCGTATGTATGCGCTCAACGCGTACTGGGTTTTCGCTTCGGAGACACCACCACATGCTCTAGCTTCACCCCAGACATTTCAATGGCTCGAATCTGTTCCTGAATTAGAGATTGGGAAGAATAGAGTTCAATATTGGAGCTACGAAGAAGCTTGTTGTTGGAATTTCCTGTTTTGTTAAGCTTCATCTCCTCAAATGTTCCAAACATGTCGTAGCTGCTCTTCCAACAACACTCTTCAGGTGTAGCTGGCGCTGATGCCTCCTGAGATGGACCTTCTGGACTCCCCTGTTTTGAGTCCCATGACGAATCAAAAGGCGTGAAGGTTTCGAACGTCACTGACAACTATCTCAAATTTACACCCAACAACCTTATTTATTCCCCCCCCCCCCTTTTTTGAGGGGAAACATAAGCATGGCCCTCCGCAGGTTGGCGCTCGCTTATTCGAACCCACTCAAGGTAGATTAGGCGTCCATTTTTAATTTAAAAAAACAACAGTAATAACTACCGTGAAAAAGGATACTAGGCTGCCTTGCAGCAGCGTTTTCCGCTTGCCCAGAGCTGGGAAGGGACAACGATCTGTCGGTCGTGACCCTAGCCTCTATTTGTGTCCGTTCCTAAGTACCTGAAAGTAGGAAACAACAATGTGTGGTAAATCATGACCGCATCGTCGACTTACCTTGATTGGCCTCTGCCGTTAACTTTGTCTCGACTTCTGACTGTGGCCTAAGACGATTCTGCCCCTGTTATCACCAAATATGCATGCATATGCGTATGCATGAATGTCTTCAAATGCAATAATCTTATTAGTGAAAGCTAGTTAGGTTCAGTTTTACTTAAGCGCTTGGGGCATCCCATGAACTGAGCAAAAGGGCTCAGGTTATTATAAACTAACACATGGTTTCAAACCAAGGTGAGGATTGAAGCCTCAAACCCATGTTCTTTTCTTTTAAAAGACTGTGATGAGAGATATACAGTAGACGGGAATCCCTGAGGGAAACCAAGAAGACACAAAAATGAAAGAACATGCAGCGACATCCTTAATTGCCCCAGATTCTAAGCATAGTATCGCTTGACAACATCAGAGTTCATAGGTAAAGGTAACTCCTCGCCATCCATGTTGGTAAGCACTAGGGCTCCTCCGGAAAAAGCCCTTTTCACAACGAAAGGCCCTTCGTAATTCAGGGCCCACTTCCCTCGGTTATCTTTAACAGCGTGGGACACCTTTTTCAGCACAAGGTCTCCCTCATGGAACTTGCACAAGCGTACCTTCTTGTCGAACGCATTCTTCATTCTTTGTTGATACAGGCGCCCATGACTCATGGCCGTCAAGCGCTTACCTTCAATAAGGTTGAGTTGGTCATAGCGCGTTTGAGCCCACTTTGATTCTTCCAAGTTTGATTCTGCTAGTATTCTCTGGGAAGGGATCTCCACTTCAAATGGGAGTACCGCTTCCATTCCATAAACCAAGGAATACGGCGTTGCCCCAGTAGAAGTTCGTACTGAAGTTCGGTACCCATGCAAGGCAAAAGGCAACATCTCGTGCCAATCTTTGTATGACACTGTCGTTTTCTGAATAATTTTCTTAATATTCTTGTTGGCTGCTTCCACAGCTCCGTTCATCTTTGGCCGGTAGGGCGTGGAGTTGTGATGCTGAATTTTGAAATCCGCGCACATCTCCTGCATCATCTTGTTATTCAGGTTGGTACCATTGTCGGTAATGATCTTCCTAGGAAGTCCGTACCGACAAATCAGCTCCCTCTTGATGAATCTGACCACTACACTCCTCGTGACATTGGTGTAGGAAGCCGCCTCGACCCACTTGGTGAAATAATCTATCGCCACGAGAATGAAGCGATGACCTTTCGAAGCCTTGGGCTCAATGGCCCCGATGACATCTATTCCCCACATGGAAAAAGGCCAAGGGGCAGACATGACATTAAGGGGATGTGGCGAAGCATTGACATTATCCGCGAACGCTTGACACTTGTGGCATTTCCTTACATGGACGTAGCAATCACCTTCCATGGTTAGTCAGTAATAACCTGCCCTCAGGATTTTCCTGGCCATAGCATGCCCATTGGCGTGCGTTCCAAACGAACCCTCGTGGACTTCCTCGATCATGTGGTTCGCCTCTTTGGCATCCACACATCGTAGGAGAGTCATATCTGTAGATGCAATTGCCTTTGGTGTTTTGATGATGATCATGATGATATGATGCAATTAATGTAAATGGGCTTTTCAAGATTAAATTCAAGACAATACTTCAAGATTACAAGTCACAACATCAAGATGATCACTAGTATATTAGTAAGGGAATTCCTAATTGAATTAGCAAAAGGTTTGGCCAAGTAATTTAAATTAAAAAGTGTTTTTCAAAGGATTTACTCTCTGGTAATCGATTACCAGAGGATGTAATCGATTACCAGTGGCCAAATATGTTTTACAACAGCTACTAAAATTTGAATTTAAATTTTAGACTGTGAAATCGATTACACAATTCTGCTAATCGATTACCAGCAGTTAATAAACGTTTTAATTCAAATTTTAAAAGCTGTAATCGATTACACAATTCCTGTAATCGATTACCAGACAAGATTTTCAGAAAAATCTTTCTAAGAGTCACAACTTCTCAAAGGGCTTTTTCATGACCACCAATGGTCTATTTATATGTGACTTATAACACGAATTTGCTCAGAGTTTTTCAGAAAAAAAGTGTTTATCCTCTCAAAGAGCAAAATCATTTTATCCTCTTAAGAATTCCTGGGCCAATTCAATTGCAATTCATTAAGGAATTATTTGAGTGCTCAATCTGTAAAATCTATCTCTTTCTAGAGAGATTCATTCTTCTTCTCCTTCTAATTCGTTAAGGGATTAAGAGACCGAGAGTCTCTTGTTGTAAAGGAATTCTAAACACAAAGGAAGGATTGTCCTTGTGTGTTTAGAACTTGTAAAAGGAATTTACAAGATAGTGGAACTCTCAAGCGGGTTGCTTGGGGACTGGACGTAGGCACAAGGGTGTGGCCGAACCAGTATAAATCTGAGTTTGCACTTTCTCTTCCCTTAATCTCCTTTGTTTATTATTGCTTTATATTCATATTCAAATTGTTTTATTTGAATCAATATTTAAGAAGTTCATTGTTAAGGGAATTTATAACTTGAATAAAAAGTGAAATAGATTTTTAATTGGGGAAGTAGTTTGGAATATCTTAATTCAACCCCCCCCCCCTTCTTAAGATATATGACGCCACTTGTCTAACAATATCGTGGTTTCTTTTATATAGTATGCTCCCGCTCATGAAGAAACTGGTCGCCAATCTCCTCAATGTCCTTTTATCATTGTCAGAGGTTTCCGGTGAGTACTCTTTGCTTTCGACATATCGCTTGATATCGAAATACCAAGGCTTACCGTCCCGTTCCTCTTCCACTTGGCAACAATGTGCGGGTTTGCCACGACACAAGAACTCAATGTATGGTAGATCCCCATGTGGCGTTAGCTGGAACATGGACGCCAAAGTAGCAAGCGCATCCGTCATTTGATTTTCCTCTCGGGGAACATGATGGAAGGAGATTTCATCAAAGGAATTCGCCAGCTCCTTGATATAGGCTTTGTAGGGTATCAGCTTGGGGTCTCTAGTTTCCCATTCCCCTCTCAGCTGATGGATCACCAACGCTGAGTCCCCGTACACCTTGAGTAGCTTGACATTGGAGTCAATCACTGCCTGGACGGCCAGGGCACATGCTTCATACTCAGCCATATTGTTGGTGCAGTCGAACCCCAGCCTGGCCGTGAAAGGTATACATTGATTGTCTGGAGAGACTAATACTGCTCCAATGCCATGGCCTGGATTGTTTGATGCTCCATCAAACCATATGGTCCATTTGTCCCGGTCCTCGTCTAGTTTTTCCTCAAACAAGGCCATGATGTCCTCATCCGGGAATTCGGGATGCATGGGCTGATAGTCGTTGAGAGGCTGCAGAGCCAAATAATATGCTAAGGTGCTTCCTTTTATCGCCTTTTGGGTGACGTAAACTATATCAAACTCGGATAGCAAGACTTGCCACCGAGCGATTGTAACATCCTGGAAATTCTACCCGGAATTTTCGAAAACGATGTATTTTGAATGATTATATATATATATATATATATAAGTATTATTCAGTGTATATGTATAGATATGTTCTTGGTAGAAATAGGAATAGTGGGGGCAAGATATGCGGGTTGGACTAATTAAGGGAGAGAAATCCATAACTGGGAGGTTATGGGTTAATTCCTAATTAATTAGTTAAAAATCATCGTTTTGCGTGTGACTTAGAATTTAACGAAACCAACCTCTGAACCACGCTCGAGGTTTTATTCTGAGCGTTTTGATATACATATTGCTTGCTTTCGAAAACTGGCCCCGACGGACGCAGAGAAACGCGAGAAACTGGAACCAGAGAAATGGCACGCAAACCGAGGCAGGATTTTAGCGTTTCAAAGGTCAGATTTTTCTCACTTTTGTGACTGAGTATGGGTCACAGTCAAAAAGAGAAAGTGGGCCCTTTTTGCTCCAATCAAATAGGGACATGTGGCAGAGCTTGAATAAAATAATAAGAAAAGAGGAAAAAGCCTTTTAAAAACCAAAAAGCAACTCTCTCTCTCTTCACTCAGCAGAAAACATTGCAGAAGCCTTCTCTCTCCCTCTCCCTCACGTTGGCTTTCTTCTCCCTCATTCTCCATTGAAGCTCCACACAAAGCTTCAACCTTTGGCCATCATTTCTGCCCCAAATCGTGAAAGGAGAGCATTTTCGGGGTCGTGAAGTGCGTGGCTACGAGTGGGACTTCGAAAATCCAGGTTTGGGTGGACTTCTTTCTCTCTTAAATTTCGTGGGTATGGGGTTTTGGGAGATATGATGGGTGGTTTTGTTAGTTTTCTGCTGTGTGATGATTATTTGTGAAGGCATTTGCTGAAAACTTGTTGAAATTGCCATGTTTGGATGAGTTAGACATACCCATTCTGTTTTAGGGTTTTTGTGATGATGTTTGTGATGTTTATATGCTGAAATTGCTGATGGAAAACTGTTAGAGATGAAGGGTAGAACTAACCTAGGGTTAGAAAGTGAGAATGTGATGTTATGAGTGGAAAAAGAGTGAGACTTTGAGAGTTGGAAGGCTAAGTCTGAATTCTGTGGTAAATGGAGGTTAAAGTGAGTTAATACTAGCTTGAAATGTCATTTAGGACATGTGAGAAAGGTTAGGCTGAGCTAGAGAGAAAAACAAATGACCAAAGTGAACCAAGAGCCATTTCTAGGGCAAAATTGGGTGTTGAAGAGTCAAATTTTGATTTGGTGGAATTTTAGGTGTAAATCCAGTTTGGGCAAGTTTAGATTGATGTTATGGACTTGTGTGAGGTGAGAGTTTGCTTCAAATTTACCTCATTCTAAATTTCACCTTTCAAACCTAGAAAAGCCATTGAATTGAGGGGTTTTGGACACCTAGATTTTGTGTTGCTGTGGTTTGAAGCTTGGCTTTGGTTTAGACATGTTTGATACATGATTTGGGACTTGTAGGATTTGATTTGAGCAAGATTGGATGAGGGGAAGTGTGATTTTCGAAATCTGCACTTATGCAGAATTTTGTTGTCAAAATAGGTGCAGCAGGATTTTAGCTTGGTGCAGAAAATGCATGTGTGTGGTTGGTTGTGGAAAGAGTAGTACAGAATGAGTTCTGGATGTTTGCTAGTAGATCCAGACGGTCAAAATGTAGGCTTATGCACTATAGACTTCCAGTAAAATTTTGGAGTCGATCCAACGGTTAACGAATTGGATCGAAGGAATTGTTACTGTGGTCTTTAAGTGAGAAAAGCTGTGATTTTGGTTGATGTGTTGAGCAGAGTTTTCTGCCTTTGCTCTGTTTTGCTTGGCTATGATAGCTTGTGCTGTTTGAATGTTGTTTTGCTTGGATGCTGTGGAAGCTTGGGAGGATTGATGGGGACCCGGTGTTGAGAGAAACGAGGATATGGGCTACGTGGGAGTACGTGAGCTCAGTTGGAGGTGGGCAACAGGGGATGGTGGGTTTATGCGCGCATTGTGGATGTGGAAAACTTGTTGTGCACCATCGCCCGACCACCACCTAGTACCACATGTGATGGGTACCCCATAATCCTACAAGCTTGAGATGAGGAAGTGTCGAAGGGTGAAACTTCCTGCTTTTATTGTTGACCACAGAGTGGTACCTGGAGATATGTCGCGGGGGTCAGGAGACCTTGGGGACGTCAGGTGGGGTGCTATTGCCCAAAACCAAGCTTGACCAATCCCGACCCAACCCGGGCATAGTCGGTCAGGGAGAACCTGTGATGTACCTAAGCAGGCGAGCTCCTGGCAGTCAACAGATAAAAGGAACAAAGACCACAAAGCAAGGAGGCTTGTGGTAGCTGGCCAGCTGTGAAACTTGACTGATATGTGAGATATGGTCTCTGGTAATCGATTACCAAGGGTGGGTAATCGATTACAAGGCTTAAAAATGAAGACAGGAGGCTAAGATGGTCTCTGGTAATCGATTACCAAGGGGTGTAATCGATTACCAGGCTTGAAAACGAAGTCAGGAAGCTAAGGGAGCCTCTGGTAATCGATTACCAGCCTGTGTAATCGATTACACAGAGGGATGGGTCACTGGTAATCGATTACCAGGCATGTGTAATCGATTACACAGTGCTTTATGGCATATTTCATGTTCTGAGGCTGTGTAATTCAAGTTTAGCCTCTGGTAATCGATTGCCAAGGCTGTGTAATCGATTACCAGAGATGGAAAGCCTTAAAATACCCCTTTTTATTGCATGTAGTGTTTATGAGACGCATCGTGTGCAGCACAGTTAGATTCTTGTGAAAGAGTCTACCCCTTTCTCTTCTTTCTTGTAGATCGTGATGGCGGCGCAGCTAATCCGTGATCGAGTAGAGATGGAGTGCCTAGAGGGAGCTTGGGAGACCCTCGAAGGCAACACGAGGTGCCGATTTCGGGGCACCATTCGATTCACGGCTACTTCTTTGGTGCATCCAGATGAACCTGCACGGACGCTTCAGCGCACTGTGGAGTGGATACTACCCACGCCTACACCATATCGTCTAGTGGAGCCCGTTCAAGTGATCGAGGTAACGTCATCCGAGGAAGACCCTGAGGAGGACCTGGAGGAGCTACCTCCTGAGCCTGCTGTGGATGCCCTTGACTTTCTAGAGGGTGATGAGGATCCACTTCTTGAGGTGGATTCTCCCGAGGAAGTCATGTCGGCATCTGAGGCAGACTCTACGGAGGATAGTGGCCCGAGGGAGATGGCGATCAGCGGAGGCTCTTCATCCTAGTGGACAGCTTTTTTTTGGATTAGTTTTGTATGCTTTTTGAGGGTGGGTGTATCTAGGACTAACTGTTAGGTTTACTCTTTTGTTTTTGTATGGTAGACCTGATGTATAGGCACTTGATGATTGTATACATGTGGCTGAAGCCACCACTATGGACACCTTTGCTCTGGATGACACTATGTATTTTGTAAAACTCCCATATTTTGGACAGCTTTAAAACGATGAATGCATTTATAATCGATCTTGTTATTTGAAAAGAAAGCATTAGCAACTTTATTTGTAAAAGAGTTTATCGACCGTATTTTATTCTTTTATTTTCATGTGACGACCTAAAGTAATGGCTGGTACATTCTTCCTTTTGAAACAGCAAAATAATTTAGAGAATTATGAGCGGTAAGAAAGAAATGACTCCGAATAGAGTTGTGAACTGGCCATTCAGGACTTTATAGTGAGGATTTTCCTTCTAAACCTAGTTATGGTGAACAGAGAAAGAAATGAAAAAAAAAAGAAAAAAAAAATTTACCATGGTTTTTGTTATTTAAATTATTTCTATTAAACCAGTCATTAATTTAGGGACGCCACAGCGATCCGTCCCGTAAGAGCTGGCTTTTCAAAGATGTACTTAACCGGGTCCATCTTGGATATCAACCAGGTGGTATGGCTCAGCATGTATTGTCTTATGCGATGGGACGCCCAGACTAAAGCGCAACACGTTCTTTCAAGCAGGGAGTAATTCATTACACAGGCCGTGAACTTCTTACTCAAGTAGTAGACAGCGCGCTCTTTCTTTCCAGACTCGTCATGTTGCCCCAGCATACATCCCATCGACTCGTCCAAAATCGTCATATACAAGATGAGAGGCCTTTCGGGTACCGATGGCATAAGCATAGGAGGGTTCATGAGACATTTTCTTATCCTCCCAAATGCCTCTTGACAATCCTCATTCCAACGGTCGGTTTGATTTTTGCGTAAGAGTTTGAACAACGGCTCACAAATAGCAGTGAGCCGGGATATGAATCTGGCAATATAATTCAAACGTCCCAGGAAACCTCAGACTTGCCTCTCGGTACGGGGTTCCGGCATCTCAAGGATGGCCTTCACCTTTTCAGGGTCTACCTCTATCCCTTTCTGGCTTACGATGAAGCCTAGCAATTTCCCTGATTTGACCCCAAAAGTGCACTTAGCGGGGTTCAACCTCAATTGATACTTCCTAAGTCTTTCGAACAACTTCCGCAGGTTGACAAGGTGTTCCTCCTCAGATTTAGATTTGGCAATTATGTCGTCTACATAGACCTTGATCTCTTGGTGCATCATATCGTGGAACAAAGCTACCATAGCCCGTTGATAAGTTGCCCCGGCATTCTTGAATCCAAAGGACATCACCTTGTAACAGAACGTTCCCCACAGGGTGACGAAGGTAGTCTTTTCCATTTCCTCTAGCACCATCTTTATCTGATTGTAACCGGAGAACCCATCCATGAAAGAAAATAAAGCGAAATTGGCCGTATTATCCACAATGATATCGATGTGCGGCAAAGGAAAATTGTCTTTGGGACTGGCCCGATTCAGGTCCCGATAATCTACACACATTCGCACCTTCCCATCCTTCTTAGGGACTGGTACAATGTTGGCAACCCATTCTGGGTACCGAGCGACAGCCAAAAACCCAGTGTCAAATTGTTTCTTTACTTCTTCTTTTATCTTCAAGGATGTCTCATGCTTCATTCTTCTCAGTTTCTGCTTTACTGGGGGACACTCGGGATTTAGGGGTAATCTGTGCTGCACAATGTCAGAACTCAAACCGGGCATATCTTGGTACGACCAAGCAAAGATGTCTTGGTAATCCCTTAGCAGGGCAATTAATTCTTTGCGGATGGGCGTGGTCATACCCATGCCTATCTTTACTTCCCTTTTTCCACTGCCAGTTCCCAAGTCTACTAGTTCAGTCTCTTCTTGATGAGGCCCCATTTCTTGGTCCTCCTGGGCAACTATCCTTTCCAACTCTGGGGAAGTCCCACATCCTCATTCTCTTCATCTTCTGTTTGATTCATTTCTCGCTCGAAGTTGATGGGTAGGTCCCAGGTATTAGTACCTTCGAGGGACTTGTCGTCAGATCTAGCGTTTTAAACATAAAGAAGTAAACATGCAAATGGATGAGAATGGGTAGAGACGCAGGAATAGGTGAAAAAGATCTTTGTATTATAGATTCAAGAACAAAAGACACAAAGCCTTAACAAAAGGAAACTCTAAAGCCTAGGCCCAACTGTAGAGTTTTTTAAAGCCGTAAAAGGTTTACATTATGCTTGTCGTGTAAATGCCTGGGTGCTCCTCCACTCACCAATTTCCTAGCTGGAAATCAGGAGGGCATGGTCGTACCAAATCCAAACCACTGGAGCATCATCTTCGCATATTGCAACGACTTGGCCTTCGTCCCCTAGACCCGTGCTTATAAAGCTCCTACTTATGTGGCAGGGCGGGCTTCCTTTGGCTTCTTGTCTTAATCGCGAGCCTTGACCTCCGTTTTTCCTTCCCGCAATGCTTTTCCTTATATATGCCTGTGTGGGTTTGTAGCCTAACCCAAACTTCCCATGATTTCCTTTGGCGCTTATCAGGCTAGTTATGCCGCCGTTGTCCTTGCCTAAGCCCATTCCGGGCTTGTAGCCATTCCCCAACATTACCCGGGCCACCATTACTGCCGTATCTAACAGGCAAGGTTGCCCAGAGAAGGAGTCCACGGAGGAAATGCTTACCACCTCGAAAGATTGGAAGGCGGTTTCTAACGACTCCTCTGCGGCCTCCATATATGGCATAGAGGATGGGCATGGGCAACTCACCAAGATGTCTTCCTCGCCCGATACGATGACCAAATGCCCTTCCACTACGAACTTCAATTTCTGATGGAGTGTAGAGGGAACGACTTCCACTGAATGGATCCATGGGCGTCCCAACAGGCAGCTGTAAGGGGGGTTAATGTCCATGATTTGAAAGGTAACCTGACAGGTGTGAGGGCCTATTTGTACCGGAAAGTCAATCTCTCCCCTAACCTCTCGGCGGGCGCCGTCGAAGGCACGAACTACCATGGAACTTGGCTTTAGATACGAAGCATTAAATGGTAATTTCTCCAAAGTGCTTTTGGGCATCACGTTTAAGTTGGAACCATTATTGATGAGTACCTTGGCCACAATGTGGTCCATGCACTTGACTGATACATGCAAAGCCTTGTTATGCCCTCTAACCTCGGTAAAGATTTCTTCTTCGACGAAGGCGAGATAGCTATTGGCGGTGATATTATTGACGAGCCCTCCAAATCCTTCTATAGAGATATCTTGGGCCACATGGGCTTCGTTCAAAACCTTTACTAACAACGCCCGATGAGGCTCCGAGCTCATGAGTAATTCCAACAGCGAGACCCTGGCTGGGGTTTTGTTGAGCTGCTCAATAACCTTGAACTCACTCTGCTGAATTATGCGGAGGAACTCGCTGGCTTCCTCTAACGACACCTACTTCTTGCCATAACCATCCCTTTTCTCTAGAAGACCTTTCACCGAAATATCCTCATTTGGAGTGAGGGGCGTCTTATGACCTTGTTCTTCCACTACCTTTGCCTTCCCCTTGACGTTCATGGGTTGAATTGGTAGGTCGGGGGGTGCAAACACGCGACCACTGCGGGTTACACCGCTAAGCCCCGTGATATTGCTTACCTTGGCCGACAATGAACTGATGTCGGTGGCTTCTTCTTCCTTTTTGTTCGGAGGTGTGTACCTCCATGGGACTGCGTGGCTGTTTTGGTATGGGAAAGGGACAGGTTTAGCTGTCGAAGGGTGTTGAGGCTTTTGCGAAGCTATGCCCTTGGTGAAATATATCACCAAAGGTTTAGGCCTTCCAAAGCTCTTCTCATCTACGGACTGCATACATATATGCTGCTCTTCCTTCCCCTCATCACCGACTTCCAGTCGGCCTTGATCTATCATTTGCTGCAACAATTCCCCTACTGCCAGACATATTTCCATGCTATGTAGCTCGCCGGGATGCAACAAGCAAGAATCCTCTTTATGCCCACCGTGGGGAATCACACCTCCCTTTTGTAGGGCTTCTAAGATAAACCTCCTAGGGGTTGCATGTCCCTTAAAGGTTTAGACTTGCGCGGCCTATCTGACCCAATGGCATTAACCGCTCCCCCTCCATGATTGGCAAGCGGGTTGGTTTTCACGTTGGGCCGATCCTCTTGAAACGTCATCCACCCTGCATCTATCAAGTGTTGGACCTTGTATTTAAGGGCCAAGCACTTTTCGATGGAATGCCCCAGGGCATTCCCGTGGTACGTGCAACTCGCATTAGGATCATACCACTTTGGGAAAGGGGGTTGGAAGATCTTCCCGGGAGTTACTATGGCCAGTTGGTTGGCGATGAGAGACGGCAAGAGGTCTTCATACGTCATTGGGAGTGGGGTGAATTATGGAATTGGCCTCGGGGGAAAGTTCCTTGTTGCGTTGGGATTTCCGGCCGAGCGAGTCGTGGCTGGAGTTGGAACTTGGGGGGCCTCCCTCTGAACGGGTGCCTTAGGCTGCATGGGTGCTGAATTAGAGGAGTTCCCGGCGTGAGCTGAGAAGCTCGGATGATGTTGAGCGTACTGATGCGTACCATGAGATGTCTGCGGGGGTTTAACCCATGCGGGCGCTGAAGTGATGGCGTGGGCATCTCCCTCCTTCCTTTTTGCCCCAGTTGTTCCGATCCTTTTAGCATTGGCACTTGTAGAGGAAACGTAATCGAACTTCCCTCTCTTCAACCCTACTTCAATTCTTTCCCTGGCGAACACTAGGTCCGCGAAGCTGGATGGCATGTAACCTACCAATTTCTCATAGTAAAACACTGGCAAGGTGTCTACCATCATGGTGATCATCTCCCTTTCGACCATGGGAGGTGCCACCTCTGCTGCCAGGTCTCTCCACCGTTGCGCGTATTCTTTAAAGGTCTCACCTTCCTTCTTGAACATATTTTGTAGCTGAGTATGATCGGGAGCCATATCGGAATTATACTGATATTGCCTTAGGAAAGCAGTAATCAGGTCCTTCCAAGTGCGGATGCGGGAAGCTTCCAGATTAATGTACCAAACAACCGCAGCTCCGGCCAAGCTATCTTGGAAAAAGTGTATTAATAGCTTCTCATCCCTAGAGTGCGCGCCCATCTTGCGACAATACATCTTGAGGTGGTTCTTGGGACAAGTCGTCCCTTTATACTTGTCGAAGTCCGGCACCTTGAATTATGGGGGAATAACAACATCTGGTACCAAGCAAAGATTCGTCATGTCTGCGAATGGATAATCACCAAAGCCTTCAACCGCCCTCAATCTCTCCTCGAGGAGATCGAGTTTCCTTCTTTCTTCGGTCATCGGGGGTGGTCCTTCTGTGGACAAGATTATTGGTTGTGCTGTGAGGTTGGGCTGAGGCAAAGTGTTGGGTGCCGGCCCCTCGATGGGAATCGGGGGGTAGAACTCGACATCCCTTTGGGCATACTCTTGATGATCTTCATGGACCTCATCGGGTTGTCGAGGAGGCTCCCCTTCAAGGATGGGAGAAGAGATATGACCCACATCATCTTGCATGACTGGCGGCGTGTAGTTAGGTGTCAATCCATAAGGGTAAGTTGCTCGGTTGTATCCCAAGTGGGGGTTGCTGTTGTGCCCCAGTGTGTTCCTTCCTCGTCTTACCTTATTTGGGGGAGGATGGTGCGCGGTAGCTAAGAGAGTCAGGTCTGCTTCGGCAGCCAAACTGACAGCGGCAGTGGTGGCCACGTTCTTCTCCATGAGTTGCCTCATTCCTAGCATGCCCTCCATCATAGAAGTCATTTGTTCTTTCAAAGCCGACATGTCGGCTTTCATCTGTTCCTGTGTCTCCTCTTGATCACCCATCATTCTAGATTTGGATCTGGTGCGATAGGGATGCCTTGGGGCGCGTTTAGTTATGGTGTTCTTCCTAGAAAAACCAAACGTGAGGAGTAGGTAAAAATTATGAATGCATGCTAGGGATGGAATGCAGGGGTGATTTGATTCGCACTGACTTTTGGAGTGAAAACATGGGATAAACTCATTTTATTCAAAGGTTTATAACTAGTCAAGATCTGAGTGACAATACAAGTTCCCTAGAGGTCCCTAATTATATGGGCCATTAAATCTATCATATGCTGACAATAGTCGAGAAGTCCGTGGATCTCCTCGGGGGCGGAGTAGGTGTCCGCCATCGCTTTGGCCTTGGCTAGCAATCGGGGAAGTTCTTGGCTCCCGTTCAAGGTAAGAGCGAATCGGTCCATCTACATGGTTGCCTCTTGGTGTAACGAGTCGATCACCCTTCCTCTAGCCTCCTTTTCCGCGTACACTTGGGCATACTCGTCCGCCACCCTATGCTCGTGGGCTGTGGCTAGGCTTAGTTCTTCTTGATACTTGGTGATGATAGCTAACATGTTGGTCTCTGTCTCGCACAAACGCTGAGTCAAGTTCCTTTTGGACCTTGAGCAAGCGGCTAACTCTTCTTTTAAGACCATGCTATGGGCTTGTGATCGGTCTCTCTCTTCCCTCCGAAGCTTGAGCTCACTGTTGCTGCCCCACAATGCTCCACGGAATTTGTCACGACCATGCTCTTCCCTGCGAGCCCTCTTGGTTTCTTGTTCAAGGGCTTTTGTGGTAGCTGCATTTTCTTCTCGTAACCCGGCACACTCTTTCCGGACGTCTGTAGCGACCAACTTGAATTTTTCTTTGGCAAGTCTCGATTTTCCTAGTTTGGTTTTCAGAGCTCGAACTTCTTCATCCTCTTCCAGAGCTTCGAAGTTCTCTTTGTTGATAATCTTTAGCTTGGCAAGCCAATCTAAACCTCGTGTACGAATTTTCAGCCATTCATGATAACCTCCAATGATGCCATTACGAATGCCCCTAAGTTCTTTATCTTTCCTTAACGGGCTTCCCTATGCCTTACGGACCCTTTGTATGACCTTTATATTTTGCACGCCAAAATCTCTCACAAGGAAAGGAGACAGGCTTTCTTCCGTCGGTGCTCCCTTCATGGGGTACCCTAACTGTCTTATAGCAAGCGCGGGATTGTAGTTAATGCAACCCCTCATTCCTATCAACGGGATGTTTGGGTAGCTTCCACATGAGAAGAGAACACCCTCATTTCCTTCTTTCCATCGTGGAAACCAATTGACTGTTCCGCCTCCTATCCTAGCCAAGTGTTGGTCCCAATCTACTCTTCTTTTCTCGACACACGAGCGATGGCTTCGGAGCGGACATGGATGCCTTATCTCTTGTTGGAATAAGTGTGAAACCAACCATACACAAAGAGCGGGTAAACAACAGATGATCCGTGCACTACTTTTTTCGCACCTTCGGTCAAATGTGTCAAATAAGTCTGCCAAGACAGCTACCACCGGGCTTTCTTTGCTATGGTGATATGCAAGGAAAGCGTCAATTGCGGCTAGGTCCACCAAACCATCCACGTTTGGAAAGAGGACAACCCCAAAGATTAGCAATGCTAATACATCCATAAACGGGACCCACTCCTCTTGATTCGCCATATCCCTTGCCTTGCCTTCTAAGTACTTCCGTGGTAGGCCCACTATGCCATTTCGAGTTTTCTTTACACGGTCCAATCCTTTCGCCGAATCCCTGGCCACAATTGCAATTTTGCTCAAGGAGGGAAGAAACCAGGAGAAAAGATACGGTTTCCTTCCCCCAAGAGGACATCCTAGAATCTCCTCAAACTCTTCAACGGTCGGTACTAATTGGAAGTCTCCAAACGTGAAGCATCTCAAGGTCTGGTCATAGTATTGGGTGAGTGATGCAATGGCTTCTATGGATATCTCTGCTATGGCCAAATCTAAGATCTTTCCGTACACCTTGCGGAAGGCTTGCATTTGGAGAGGTCCCATCAACCGCCCCAATTCCTTAATGCTGGTGATATATAGGCCATTAATCTTGACTTGATAAAACCTTTTGCCAGTTTGATTTGTCCCCATGTTCACTAAAGTAAAACAAAAATCCGGTGCGAATCAAAACTCCGACATCTATCATAGGTGGAATGGATGAATGCATGCAGAAATGCACATGAGACAGATGCAATTTATGAATACGGGAGCCCGGGGAAATTGTCTCCTTTTTAGATACAACGTCTTGGGGTAGCGAAGTGCCCAACATATGTATTTAAGAAGGTGACACGGACCCTCCGTTGGTTTCCCCCAAGAGAGGGGATTTAAGACGGAACCCATGCATGATGCATATGCGAAAGGTACAATACGGAGATATACATAGCACGACAATATTCACAAACATACATAAACAAAAGGGTACATGATACTTATGCATGGCAATGTGAAAAAATGGCATGCAGCGTGTCCGCTTCGTGCCCCTATTCAAGGGACCTATATGGGAGGGAGCTAACTAGGCTTTTAGTGATAATTCCCAAGGTGGTCATATCTCTCTTGATGGTCTCTAGAGGTATCATCCCCTTCGAAGAACATATTGCAGCAGTATGGACTACTAGCAACAATATGTTTTCAAAGAGAAAAACTCTAGACGAGGGTTCACTGTAATCAAGCAATTCGGAGACCTAGCATGATCACAGATTCACCTTCACTCCTTATGTTCCCATGAACCCGGGTATAGGGCCCTTTTTCAACTCACCGTGTGTGCAAATAGTGTTGGTGTTTGTGTGCATCAAATGAATAAATATTTACCTCATGCATACATTTTAAAATGCACTAAAAGCAACAAAGAGTTTATATACACAAGAACATAAGACAAATAAAAGGAAACCAACAAAGGAGAAAGTCATGATAAAATATTGCACAAGATTAAATGGCCTAACTCTCTAAAAACCGTCCCCAGTGGAGTCGCCAACTGTCGCAACCTACCCTTCGACGGGAGGGCGACGCGTGACTCGCGGGTGCGTGTTCCATGAAAGGAATACGCGTTGAGTCGCCACCAACGTTTATTTGAGGAAAACGTTGGAAAAATCGGAAAAGCCATGATCTACGAACTTTTAAGTGAAAGGTTCGAGAGTTGTATTTACACACGGGGAAGGTATTAGCACCCCATGCTTCCGTCATAAGAGACGACAGCCTTTAATTAAATGTGCAAACATGACTTCAATTTTTGTGTTCCCTTTTACGCCTTTATTTCTTTTTGTACTTTTTATATTTTTTATCCTTTTGCGGTCGATGAGGGTGTTTCCCTTGCTCCTATGTGAAATCAGACCTACGTAGTTCTTTGCGAACAAAGTGTTAGGTTTAGTTGTTTTTATCCTTTTTGCAAGATATGTTTTCATTGAATGAAAGGTCATTTAAGGCGTTGGACCATTAAACAAACTTTCGATTCTTTTGAAAAGAGAGAAGACATTAAGGCATTGGACCATTAATGATTTCTTTATTTTTGAAAGAGGTAACAAAGTTATATGTTGATTTTCGGCCTTCAGAAATCTACACTTAACTAATAAAAGCGGAAAAGACCATTTCAAGGCGTTGGACCTTTGAAAATGGCTTTTTTAGGCGATGACAAAAGTTTGGTTTATGAATTGATTTTAGCCTTAGTTGCACTTTGGTTATTAGTTGATTCAAATAAGAAAGAAAAATCCCAAAGAGAACGTCCGATTGATTTTTTTTTATTTATTTTACTAAAAGATATTTTTTATTATTATATTATTATTTTACCTCTTTTTGGTTTCCAACGTGGTTACGGCATGACCGAACGGTCAGATTTCATTTTAACAGAAATTAACGGATATTATAATTCAAATGATCGGTGGAAATTTATTTTATTTTTTGATTAGGCAAGAAAATAACTTAAGCAAATGACTAAAGCACGTCAAAAGGGGGTACGGAAAGTAAATGAAATGAAAATAAAAGCATGTGAAAACAAGTGTAGACCACTAAGGGTACATAGAATGAATTGAAAAGTTCGGTTTCGAGAACTTACTGGTCGAAGACCAAAGAACGACAAAGAACGAATGAAGAACGTCGAAGATCGGTTGAAAATCTTCGCGAAATCACACACGGAAACGTTACGGAAGCGCCTCGGCTTGGATTTTCTTCACGAAACCAATTTTTTTCACTAATTTTAAGTGATTCTCGAATTACCAGTAGGGCTGAACAATTTTCCTCTTCACCTCTCCCCCTATTTATAGGAAAATGGGGGAGATGCTTGCCACCCAGCTCGCCCAAGCGAGCTAGGTTGCTTCCTCCAGAAGCAACCACCTTTTGGAGGAATTTTCTGGAAGGCACAAGAGGGCCTGGTTGCTATTTGCACCCCCCATTTTTACTAAGTACACCCCCTGCCTTTTTTTGTGATTCTTTTTCCGTAACATTACGAAACTTTACGAATTTCGTAATGATGCTTGTTTTCTTTCCATAATGTTACGAAACCTTACGGATTACGTAATCATCCCATTTTTGCCTTTCGGAATGTTACGGAACTTTACGGATTACGCACTAACACTTCCTTTTAATTTCTGGCATGTCACGACGGATTGTGCTACAATGCTTTCTCTTGACTTCCGGCATGTCACGGAACTTCACGAATCGCCTAACGATGAGTGCCAAGTACCTCGAAGTGGTCAAACAAGGGTCGCATCCCAACAATGGATGGTCCCCGGACGAAATTAGGGTATGACAGGGATATTCAGACAAATTTGATGATGATCCAACGGTTAACGAATCCGATATCATGATTTCATTGAACTAGGTTTTGGTAAAATCTAAAATCTCATACTTTCAACTTAGCTCAACAAAACTCCACATAATTAAGCATCCATATCAATAAATTCACACATGACTAGTTCAATGCATACTTCAACTCATTCAAGTCTATCATATAGTCAAACAACACAATAAATACAATCAAACATCGATTTATAATTAATAACATTTCAGGATGTTACAACTCTCCCACCCTTTTAGAAATTTCGTCCTCGAAATTTACCTGACTCAAACAAGGATGGATAGGCGGCTTGCAACTAACTTTTTAATTCCCACGTGGCATCTTTTCCTGATTTACCTCCCCAAATCACCTTGACCAATGGAATCTCCTTCCCTCTTAGGCGCTTTGTTCGTCTATCCTCGATCCTCAAAGGCAATGTTTCATATGTCAAGTTCTCTTTTACTTGTACCTCATCCAATTCGACCACATATGATGGATCATGGATATACTTATGGAGTTGAGACACATGAAAGACATTGTGAAGATTAGAAATTGAATGGGGTAATGCGATTTGGTATGCCACAGGACCAACTTTTTTGAGAATTTGGAAAGGACCGATAAAGCGAGGTGTGAGTTTTTGGGATTTCAATGCTCGACCAACCCCAGTCCATGGAGTGACTCTCAAGAATACACGTTCACCAACCTCGAATTCCAGATCTTTCTTCCTCTTATCCTGATAACTTTTTTGTCAACTTTGAGCAGTCCTCATCCTTTCTTGGATCAACTTCACCTTCTCGGTGGTTTGTTGTTCCACTTCAGGTCCTAAGGTGAGGTTTTCTCCAGGCTCTAGTCAACATAGAGGTGTCCTACACCTTCTACCATACAAAGCTTCATAGGGAGCCATGCCAATGGTAGAGTGAAAACTGTTGTTGTAAGTGAACTCTATCAATGGTAGGAAACTCTCCCAACTTCCCTTTTGCTCTAAGACACACACCCTCAAAAGATCCTCCAGGGACTGAATGGTCCGTTCAGTTTGGCCATCAGTCTGAGGATGGTAGGCTGAACATAGTCTAAGCTTGGTTCCAACTGCTCTGTTCAGGCTCTCCCAAAATCAAGAGGTAAACCTAGGATCTCTATCAGACACTATGCTAGATGGCACACCATGTAACCTGACAATCTCACTAATATACAGGGAGGTCAACTTCTCCAAGGAAAATATGATATTAATGGGAATAAAGTGAGAAGACTTGGTCAACCTGTCAACAATAACCCAGATAGAATCAAAACCTTTGGGGGTTCTAGGTAGTCCTACGACAAAATCCATGGAAATACTGTCCCATTTCCACTAGGGTATCTCCAAGGGTTGTAACATCCCGGAAGGTCTCTGGTGTTCTATCTTAGCCTTCTGACAGACTAAACATGCATACAAAAACTCACTAACCTCTCTCTTCATGTTGGGCCACCAAAACATCATCTTCAAATCCTGATACATATTGGTAGCACCAGGATGTATGCTCAAGTTAGTCCTATGTCCTTCCTCTAGGATCATCTTCCTAAGTTCAGGCACATTGGGAACACAAATCCTATCTTGAAGTCTCAAGACTCCATCCGATCCAACCATGAAACTACTATCTCTTCCTGACACTATAGCTTCTAATTGGTTCCTCAGAAAAGGATTGGTCTTCTGGCCTTACCTGATATCTCCTAGTAACTCACTAGTGATCCTCAAAGTTCCTAATCTCACACTATTAGGAGTAACCTCACATGCAAGGCTAAGGTCTCTAAACTGTTCTAGGAGATCCATCTCTCTAACCATCAAGGCCGATATATGTAGGGATTTCCTACTCAAGGCGTCAGCCACTACATTGGCTTTGCCAGGATGGTAGCTAAGCTCAAAATCATAATCTTTAAGAAACTCTAACCATCTCCTTTGACGCATGTTCAGCTCTTTCTGACTAAACAAGTACTTAAGGCTCTTATGATCACTAAACACCTCAAACTTGGAGCCAAACAGGTAATGCCTTCACATCTTAAGGGCAAAAACTACAGCAGCTAACTCCAGGTCATGAGTGGGATAATTCCTCTCATGAGTCTTAAGCTGTCTAGAAGCATAGGCCACTACTTGGCCATTTTGCATCAACACTCCTCCTGAACCCATCTTTGATGCATCACAATATACCTTAAAGGGTTCTCTCAGGTTAGGCAAAACTAACACTGGAGCAGTTGTCAATCTTTCCTTAAGGGTCTGAAAACTATGCTCACACTGGGTGTCCCACACAAAAGCTTGACCCTTATGAGTCAGTTTAGTCAAAGGTAAAGCTAACTTGGAGAAACCTTCTATGAGTCTCCAATAGTATCCTGCCAAACCCATAAAACTCCTAATCTCAAAAAAAGATTTGGGACTCTCCCTCTCAAGAACGACTTCTATCTTAGATGGATCTACAGCTATGCCCCCTTGAGATATCACATGCCCTAGGAAACTAACTTTCTCTAACCAAAACTCACACTTGGACAACTTTGCATAGAGTTGTTGGTCCCTAAGGGTATGCAACACAATCCTCAAATGTTCTTCATGTTCCTCTCTAGTCTTGGAGTATACCAAAATATCATCTATGAATACCACCACAAAACTATCAAGGTAAGGATAAAAGACTCTATTCATGTAGTCCATAAACACACCTGGAGCATTAGTCACACCAAAGGGCATGACTAGATACTCATAGTGACCATAACGGGTCCTAAAAGTAGTCTTAGGTATGTCCTCAGACTTCACTCGAATCTGATGATAACCTGACCTAAGGTCTATCTTACTGAACACACAAGCTCCTACTAGTTGGTCCATAAGGTTATCTATTCTAGGCAAAGGGTACTTATTCTTAACCGTCACCTTATTCAACTGGCGGTAGTCTACACACAACCTCATGGTCCCATCTTTCTTCTTCACTAACAACACTGGTGCTCCCCATGGAGACACACTGGGTCTCACAAACCGCTTCTCCAACATCTCCTCTAACTATTTCTTAAGCTCGGCTAACACTATAGGAGACATCCTATAAGGGGCTATGGATACGGGTCCAGCACCAGGTACTAGGTCTATGGAAAACTCTATCTCTCTCTCGGGTGGCAGACCAGATATATCCTCAGGAAACACTTTAGGAAACTCTTTCAAAATAGGGAGGTCGCACATAGAAACCTTTGTCTCTATTTCCAGGCTAGACAAGATCATGTACACTTGAGCATCTTCTTTTAAAGATGTCACAACTTGGTTGACAGAGATAAACATCATATCCTTACTACCTCCAGAATCATCAAACACCACACTTTTATCAAAATAGTTTAACGAGACATGGTTGGAAGATAACCAGTCCATACCAAGAATAACATCAATCTAGCTCAAAGGCAAACAAATCAAATCAATCAAGAATGTTCTACCAGAAATTTCCATAGGACAGTCCAAACACACATCAGAAGTTAACACAGAACCACTAGTTGGGGTTTCTACAATCAAATTTTTATTTAAAGAAGACACGGGTAGCTTAAATTTCCTTACACACAAATGGGACATAAAAGAGTGGGTTGCACCAGAATCGAATAGTACAAGTAAAGGAATCCCATTTATGAAACCCTTACCTTGGATTAGGTCCTTGGATTTTG
Source organism: Glycine max (assembly GCF_000004515.6). Classification (NCBI taxonomy): domain Eukaryota; kingdom Viridiplantae; phylum Streptophyta; class Magnoliopsida; order Fabales; family Fabaceae; genus Glycine; species Glycine max. The sequence continues at coordinate 26,076,695 of NC_038243.2, forward strand.
AAGCTTCAGTACCATTAAGGGTAAAGACTCTTCATGTGGCCCTCGGATGTCCAGTTTGCCCATTCGACCCTCACCATTTTGCTCTTTCTTGAGTCGTGAACAATCTCTTTGAATGTGTCCCTTTTGTCCATAATTAAAACAGATCATATCTTTATCTGGACAATTTGAGGAGATGTGTCCTGGCTTCCTACATCTGTAACAAATGATATGAGTGGGGAAAGTATTGGGTTTCCTACCACTACCACCCACAGATCCCATGGCAACAGTCTTCTGATTGTAGGGGCGGTTACCATATTGGTTAGGAGGGTTCAAGTACGGCTTTCCCTGATGTTGAGGTCTATTCTTTTTGTTCTTCATTGGACCTATACTTTTATAATAGCTCACCCTATCTTGAGAGTCTTCTTCCCAAATCCGACACATGTTAACCAAGAGTGGAAACTGACGAACACCCTGGTAATTCACAGCTTGCTTCACTACAGGTCGCAAGCCGTTCAGAAACTTCACACATTTGGAGCTTTCACCATCCCTCCCTTGATAATGGGGAAAGTACCTCACCAACTCTTCAAACTTGGTTGTATACTCACCTACAGTCATGTTTCCTTGCTTGAGCTCTAAGAACTCCATCTCTTTCTTGTTCCTAACATCCTTGGGAAAGTATTTCTCCAAAAATACCCTCTTGAAGACATCCTAGGTCACATCTTGACCTTCAGCCTCTAGGCATTGGCGAGTATTCTCCCACCAATACTCAGCTTCTTCCACTAGAGTATGTGTACCAAAAGCAACCTTTTGCCCCTCCGGACATGCCATAACTCGGAAAATTTTCTCAATTTCCCTTATCCAATTCTGAGCACCATCAGGGTTGTATCCTCCATTAAAAGAAGGAGGGTTGTTTCATTGGAAGCGGTCCAACCCCTGGTACTCAACAGCTTCACCAACTTCTCCCCTGTTTGGATTCCATATAGCCTAAGCTAAGGCTTGAAGGGCATTAGCTATCACACGATCATTCCGTCTAGCCATCACTCCCTATACACACCTGGGAGTCAGACTTGGAAGGAATACACACAAACAAAGAACCACACAAAATCACAACCTTCACAATTTCCTACTAGGTTACTTTGGAGAGTTGATGCTTCAAGACATTAACACCCACTTTCCATCATTTGTATTTTCTGATTGCTTGCCATATCATCCCATTGCCCATCACAGATTATACAGATGGCCAGTCTGATAACCCGTGACTCAGCATTGAAACTCATGGTATAGCAAACATCAGAAAAACAAATCCAATATGACTACAACAATCAAATCTCTATAGCTCATAGGAACACAACTAGTGAGTAAGTGCTAATAGCAAACAATGAACATCAAACATCAGCAAACAACCAACATCAAGCATTCAACAAAACAACCAGAGAATGCACAGAAAAACATAGCAAACTCACAACTCACTGGCCGAAAGGTTTGACCTGCTCTGATACCACTAATGTAACGACCCGCCTCGTCGCTATGATACCACCACTCTAATGACTCAAGAAATTAAATTCTTTTTCTTTCTTTTATGAAAACTCCATTATTTTGCTTATGAAAATCATACTAAATTTGAATTTCACAAATATATATATATATATACATACATAAATATATATATATATATATATATATATATATATATATATATATATGTTCCCAAACATGCACCAATGTTTAACCGAATACATGAATATTAATATAGTAGTTTAGTACACATCATACACATAATGAAGATTAAATCAGTTCGTAGATATAATTAAATTTGTGATTTACATCCTTATTCCAACAAAAGAAATCATGAACCACAATGGAGGAGTTGATTAACAAAACACAACTCTCTCCCCAAAATAATCCCAACATCATCACATCGGCTTGGCGGCTCCTCAACAGAATCTCATCCTTGCACACTACTGCTGTCATTCTGCTCCCACGAACAAGGTTCACGATCATCACAGGTATCAACCACACAATACAAAATTGCAAGCGTGAGTTCATTGTAAAAAGAACCAATGTTAAATCCAAATAATCACAATTAGGAAGAAAACATAAGCAAACATCATGAGCTTACACAACATTCATTATTCAACACCCACATTCAACAATTATTCATCATACACATTCAACAATTATTCATCATCCATCCATGGATCCAATCAAGACTGCTCAGAATGATGCATGCACCTGACCACAACTCTTAGATGCAATGCGATACGTACCGTATCCATTACCAAGGAAATAGCCCTAAGCGTGTCTACACGACACCTCACTTAGGAAACCATGTAGTATTTGTCGAGGCCACCCAGTCGTGCACCGTAACTCCCTCCCCCTAGGTGATCAACCTGGGGCCAAAAGGAGTTCCCTACCAGGTGACACACCCCCTAGTACAAAGTACATACTACCACAGTTTATACTATTTCCCGTGTCATATGAGGTATGAAACATGGGCACCATCAAGTATAATGACCATGGATAAATTAAAGCTCCTAAGCATCCCCTCGAAAATGCTTAGATTCTTTAACCACTCCATTTTCCCACAAAAGGGACATCCGACAAGGCCAATGCACCCCCCACGAACATACACAACATGCACCTGTCAATGCATTTCCAATATCATAAACATTCCATTTCAATGTCTTTCTCAACATAAACATCATTCCATTTCAATAACATCACCAATAACCACAACAACCTCATTCCATATTGACATAACCATCAATAATAACATCAATTCATGTTGACATGATCACCATTAACAACGTCATCTTTGTGGAAGCAATGACTTCCAAGATTATTTTGATGATGCCAAAGAATCAAGAGTTAAGAAAATTCCAAAGATTCAAGAATCAAGATTCAAGAACAATCAAGATCAAGATTCAAGACTCAAGATTCAAGAATCAAGAGAAGATTCAATCAAGATAAGAACTAAAAAAGTTTTTCAAAACATTGAGTAGCACAATTCACAAAATCTTTTACCAAAGAGTTTTACTCTCTGGTAATCGATTACCAATAGCCAGCATTGTTTTCAAAACTGATTTACAAAGTTGTAATCGATTACCATGAGCAGTAATCAATTACCAATGTTTTAAAATGTTAGAATACAAATTTCAAGAGTCACAACTAGTGATAAAACATTTTCAAATCATTTTTAACTTGTGTAATCGATTACACAATACTTGTAATCGATTACCAGTGTTTCTAAACATTTTGATTTTCAAATTTAAACATGAAGAGTTAAATCTGTTGATGTGTAATCAATTACACCTTGATGGTAATCGATTACCAGTGACTGATTTCAAAAAATAAATTACCAAAAGTCACAATTCTTAAAGTGACTTGTTTCTGAAGAGCTTTTCAAAAGTCTCAACCTTTAAGTGACTAGTTTTCAAAAGAGTCACAATCTTTTAAAGTGATTAGTTTTAAAGAAATTTCCAAGAATTACAAACTTTAACTTGAGTCATCAAATGACTATAAATATGTGACCATGGCATGAATTTCAAAAACAACAATACAGAACTTTCTTATTCATTTTTCTTCATCTTTCTAAAGAGTTTTAGTTTAATACTTTCTCTTCCAAGAAAAGATCATTGTTCAAAAACTTGTGCTACTCTTCTTCTTCATTCACTTCTTTCTCTTGCCAAAAGATTCAAAGGACTAACCGCCTGAGAATTCTTTTATTTCTTCTCTTCTCCCTTTGCCAAAAGAATAGAAGGACTAACCGCCTGAATTCTATTGTGTCTCCCTTCTCTCTTTCCAAGAGAATTCAAAGGACTAATCGCCTGAGAATTCTTTTGATTCTTCCCTTCCCCTTAAACAAAAGATTTCAAAGGACTAACCACCTGAGATATCTTTTATTTCCCCTTACAAAGATTCAAAGGACTAACCGCCTGAGAATTCTTTGTCTTAAAACATTGGAGTGTACATCCTTTGTGGCACAAGTAGAGGGTACATCTACTTGGGTTGTTATACTAAGAACAAGAGAGGGTACATCTCTTGTGGATCAGTTCAAGTGGAGGGTACATCCACTTAGTTGTTCAAAAAGAACAAGGGAGGGTACATCCCTTGTGGATCTTTGGCTTGTAAAGGATTTTACAAGGTTGAAAGAAATCTCAAGAACCGTTGGTTGCTTGGGGACTGAATGTAGGCATGGGTTGTTGCCCAACCAATATAAAATTCTTGTGTTTGTCTTCTTCTTCCCTACACTCTTTAATTTCCGCTATGTACTTTTCTTTTATGCTTTACTTTTGTTTAAATTGCATAACTTAGTAGTAAAGCCTAATTAAATCTAGTAACATTAAGAAGGATAAGTTTTTTATTTAGTCAAGGCACATTAATAATTAATTCAACCCCCCCTTCTTAATTATTCTGAGGCCACTTGATCCAACAATCTCAAATCAATATCATCGTAAATATCAACATCACCACATATCAGTTAAAGTCACCAATAGCAACATCAACAATAAGTTGCATTCCGTATATAAATATATTTTTCATGCATGAAGTTCACACTCCCCAGGTCTTCAAACAACACAAGTTTAATAAACAATAATGTTATTCATCAACAATAGATATATCGCATCCTATTTGTTAAAAACATAGTTTTTCTTGAAAACCAACATTCACATCAATACCAAATGTATCACATCCCATTAGTTAAAAACGTAGTTTTCTTGAATGAAAATCAGCATGCAACAGGGACAGGCAGATATTCTCATAGCTAGGTTCCCTAACCCTAACTATGGTCTCAAAACAGTAAATTTTATAATAACTCCCTTCACCTATCGTGATCTCTCCGTCAGTTCCTCTTTGCGTTACTCAGAGGTCTCTCTCGTTCACGCTCGTTCTTCCAAACTCAAGTCTCTATATGCCCAAACGAAGGAATTTTAGCATTGGTTTCAAAAACAAGGTCAAAGGCAACATTTGGGGTCAAATACCACTGTCAAAACATAAAGGGCTGAGGGGTATTTTTGGTTCTACAGAAAAGAAACATCTTTTTGAAATTCTGATCATGCCAATGTGACTGGGGTTCAGTGAATGTCGCAAAAATAACCTCAATGTTATAAAAAGATAACTTTTACAATGTCTCATTCTCTAGGGTTTTTCAAAGGAAGTGTAAAAACATCTTATTGTGGTACCCAACACATAAGAGGCACTAAGAGGAACCCAAACTAGCTAGGAGAAGGCTTAGAAGTCAATATTACCTCAGAGAAACTTTGAAATGGAGGATTGAGGGATTTTCTCCATCGAATCTTCGAGGAGGATTCTGAGAATTCCGCTCCGATTATAGTGTTCCTCTTGGTGTGGGGGTTCAACGGCAAGTAACGGCGGCTCATAGCGGCCACCGGTGGTCTTGGGTGGTGAAAAATGAGATTTTAGGGTTTGGTGGCATTTTTGGAGAAGAGGAGAGTGAAAATCGTGTTTTTCACGCTAAGGACGTTTTTATAATCTGCAACTTTTGCTTAGTGGACCTGTCGCGCTAAGCCGAAGCCCACTTCTTGCGCTTAGCACAAGAATTTAGTCTTAGCACAGCCCCCTCTGCACTAGGGCTCGCTTAGCGCACCTTTGGGCCACTCAGCGCAATTCCCCTTGGTTGGAATTAGGCTTAGCGCAGCTTTGGGTCGCTCAACGCAGTTCCCCTCAGTTGGAATTGCGCTTAGCACGCCATTCTCGCTTAGCGGGAGACCAAAGTTATTGTTTTCAAAATCCCAGCGGTCAGACTGTAGAAACATATCTTAGAGAGATCTAGATACAATATGAAGGCGATCCAATGGTAAAAGAATCCGGTGTCGCAATTTCATTGAACTAGGTTTTAGTAAAATCTAAAATCTCATACTTTCAACTTTGCTCAACAAAACTCCACATAACTCAACATCCACATTAGGAAATTCACACATGAATAATTCAAGTCATATTTCAAATCATTCAAGTCAAACATATATTCAAACAACAAGCTAAACACAATCAATCATTGATTTATAATTATAAACATTTCAAGGTGTTATAGGTGGGGCATTGAGAAGTAATGTGTCCTCCTCCAAGACATTTAAAGCACTTTATAAATCTAGTCTTCTCTTGCATACTAGCCTTAAGGGGTTGCCTTTCTATTGTCTTCCCCTTATCATCTTTGGGCTTAGAAAGTGTGACCCCTAAGATGCCTTTGCCTTGGTCTTCCTTTTAAGTTGTTGCTCCACATGATGTAGCTCCATTGGAGCTTGTAGGCCTTGAATCTTCTTTGGATAAGAGTGAGAGCCATAAGATTTTGAATTCCTTTTAAGTTGTTGTTCTACCATTATTTCCCAATCTAAGTTAGCCTCTACATTGTCCTTCCCATAGAAGTATGTGAGGTTAATGTTAGCCTCTTGAGGCTTTCTTTCCTTTTCTCTCATATGGGAGTGAGGTCTAAGATTTGACCTATGCCTTCCTTCATAATAGTCACGAAGTTCCTCACTTAGGCTCTTGCAAGAGTTATGACTACTATAGGAGGCATGTTTTTCTTTTCTTAATTCTTTTAGTATTTTCCTTCTTTCTTCTTCCCTTATTTGTTCCCTCTCATCTTGATTTATTTTTACCCTCTCTTTTCCTTTTTCTTTTGATAACTTGAGGGAACTCAACTCATCTAACATTCTAGATAGAGGGTCCTTATGACTAGTACCCTTGCCATTTGTGACATCCTAGAAATTCTACCCAGAATTTTGTAAGTGTTACATTTAAATAATCATATATATATATATTGTTCAGTGTATATATATATATATATATTCTTGGTAGAAGTATGTACATTGGGGGAAAGATATGCGGATTAGACTAATTAACAAAGAGTAACCCATAACTGGACGGTTATAGATTAATTCACAATTAATTAGTCTAAAGATTATTGTTTTGCGTGCAACTTAAAATTTAACAAAACCAACCTCTGAACCACGCTCAGGTGCAGAGAAACGCGAGGAACTGGAACCAGAGAGGCGGCACGCAAACCGAGGCAGGATTTTAGCATCCAAAAAGGTCCAATTTTTTCTTCTTCTTGAGTATGAGTTCAAATCAAAGGAAAAAGTGGACCCTTTTAGCTCCCATTTAAAATAGGACATGTGGCATTTGCTTTTTTAAAAAAAATGAAAAAAAAAGAAAAATCATTTTTTTATAAAAATCCAAATCTTCTCTCTCTTTCTTCAGAAAATTTCAGCAGCTCTCTTTTCTCCCTCCACAATGCTTTTTCTTCTTCTTCTTCTTCTCTATTGTTGTCCTTCTTGAAGCTCCAAATTCCTCTTCATTTCTACCCTAAATTGCAAGAAAAAGCTATTTTCGGAGTCTAGGAGCCTACCCCTACTTCGTGGGGTCTTAAATTTCAGGTAAGGGTGGACTTCTTCTCACTTGAAATTTGTGGGTGTTGGGTTTTTGGGAGCTATAATGGGTAGTTCTACTAGGTTATTGCCTTAGGGTAGTTGTTTGTGAAGGAAATTGTTGAAATTATGCTAAACTTGACATGTTTGATGTAAGCAAAACTACCCATGTTGATTTAGGGTTTAATAATGATGCTTTGTGATATATGTATGCTTAAAATGTTGATAGAAAACTGGTAGGGAGGATGAGGAGAATTAACTTAGAGTTAAATGTGAGAATGGTAGTGTTGTAGGTGGAAAAGTGTGAGATTTTGAGGGTTAAAAAGCCAAATTTGGGGATAGTGGGAATTGGAGTCTAAAGTGAGTTGATTCTAGTTTAGAATGTCAATTAGGACTTGTAAAAAAGCTTGGTCAGAGAAAATGAGGAAAATGAGTGACAAATGTGAAAGAAAAGAGCCATTTATAGAGTAAATTGGGTGTTGAGAGGTCAAAATTTGAATAGGTGGAGATTTCACCTTAAAACCAGTTTGAGCAAGTCTAAATCAATGTTATAGACTTGATGAAGATGAGAGTTTACCCCAAAATTACCCAATTTTCATTTTCACCTTTCAAACCTTGAAAATTCACTAAATTTGATGGGTTTTGGATACCTAGAATTTGCTTTACCTTGGTTTGAAGTTTGTTTTTGGCTTGAACATGATTTATACATGGTTTAGGACTTGTAGGATCCAATTTGAGTGGAATTGGATGCATGTAAGCTTGATTTCGAAATCTGCAAAATTATGCAGAAAAAGCTATTAAATTGTGCAGCAAAACTGCCAAATTATGCAAAAAAATGGTTGTGCAGTGCTAGTCATGGGAAAGGTAGTACATCTCGTGTTCTAGAAATTTTCTAGCAGATCCCAACGGTCAAAATTTAGAGTTCTGTATTAGGAACCCCCACTTAAATTTTCAAGGCGATCCAATAGTTAACGAATTGGAACGAAGAGGATTTTGCTGAGGTATGAGGGTAGGAAAAACACTGTGGAATTTGAATGAATCTTGTGCAAAGATTCTGCCTCCACTCTATTTTTCATTGTGTAAGGTAATTTCATGACAAATGGAATTGAATTGTTTGGATATTGTGAAAGCTTGGAGGGGTTGATGGGGACTCGGTGCTGAGAGGAATGAGGAGAAGGCTACGTACGTGCACATGAGCTAAATTTAAAGGTGGGCAACTGGGGAAGGTGTGCTTATGCCTGGCTTGTGGAAATGGGATAGTTGATTTGTGCCATCGCCCGATCGCCACCTAGTACCACATATGACGGGTGCCCCATAATCCAATAAGCTTGATGTGAGAAAGCGTGGAAGAGTCAGTCTTCCTACTTTTATTTGTTGACCACAGAGTGGTACCTGGAGATATGTCGCGGGGGTCAGGAGACCTTGGGGACGTCAGGTGGGGTGCTATTGCCCAAAACCAAGCTTGGCCAATCCCGACCCAACCCGGGCATAGTCAGTCAGTGAGAACCTGTGACGTACCTAAGCAGGCGAGCTCCTGGCAGTCAACCAATGAAAGAACAAAGTCCACAAAGCAAGGAGGCTTGTGTGGCGGCTGGCCAGCTATTTATCTTGGGTGTTATTTGAAAAATACCCTCTGGTAATCGATTACCATTCATGGGTAATCGATTATAGGGGTTAAAAATTGAAACAGGACGTTCAATAGCTTCTGGTAATCGATTACCAATGGGGTGTAATCGATTACGCAGTATTATATGCTACTGGTAATCGATTACCAATGGGGTGTAATCGATTACACAGTGTTATATGCTACTGGTAATCGATTACCATTTATGTGTAATCGATTACACAGTGTAACTTTTAGGTTCCAATGTACAAAGGCTGTGTAATTCATTTTTGGGCACTGGTAATCGATTACATACTTTGGTAATCGATTACCAGAGAGGAAATCCCTTGAAAAAGACATTTTGACTATGCATAGCCGTTATGGGGCGCAGTGTATTGTTACCTGTGTAGTTAGATTTCTTGTGAAAGAGTCTACCCTCTTTCTTTCATCTCTTGTAGATCGCGATGGCAGCACAGTTGATCCATGATCGCGTTGTGATGGAGTGCCTATAGGGTGTTTGGGAGACCCTCGAAGGCAATGAGAGGTGCCGATTCCGTGGCACAATTCGACTCACTGCTACTTTGCTAGTACATCCGGAGCAACCTGCACGCACACTTTAGCAGCCTGTGGAGTGGATACTACCTACACCTACTCCATATCGACTAGTGGAGCCAGTTCAAGTGATAGAGGTGTCATCCTCTGAAGAGGATCTTGAAGAGGACCCAGAGGAGTTACCTCCTGAACTTGCTGTGGATGCCCTTGACTTCCCAGAGGGTGATGAGGACCCACTCCCTGATGTTGATTCTCCAGAGGATATTATGTCAGCATCTGAGGCAGACTCTACAGAGGAGCTTGGCCCTGGAGGGACAGCGAATAGTGACGACTCTTCATCATAGCAGATGGCTCCTTAGATTAGGCATACATACTTTTTGTGGGTGGGTATATCTAGTTCAGACTGCTAGGTTTAGTCTTTTGATTTTTGGGTGGGTAGACCAATTGTATAGAAATGTTGATGATTGTATATATTGTGGCTGAAGCCACCACAGTTGTTACCTTTGCTCTGGATGTCACTGTGCTATTTTGCAAACTCCCATATTTTGGAAAGTTTTAGATGATAAAAACAATTGTTTTATCTTGTTATTTGAAAAAGAAATGTTAACGAACTTTATTTGAAAAGAGTTTACCGACCGCACCTTATTATTTCTTACGTGACGACCTAAAATGATGGCTGGTGTATTTTTGAAAGAGAAAAATAGTTTGGAGGTTATAAGTGATCAGAAAGAAATGAATCCGAATAGAGTTGTGAACTGGCCATTCAGGACTATATAGTGATAATTTTCCTTTTGAATTTAATTACCGTGAAATGAATAACAATGCGGAAAAAAAAGAGAGAGAGAAAAGAAAAAAAATTTCCCATGGTTTCTGCGATTTGATTTATTACTATTAAACCAGTCATTATTTAGGGACGCCACACCATTAACACTAGATGAATGATGACTCATGTTGGTTCCTAAGTTGTGGTTCTTTCTTGTTGGAGGTTAGTAAAAAAAGGTAAAAGCTAAGGTTCCAAAAGAACTCAAGATAAGCTTGATAAGAAAGAAGAAAGTATTATGCAATAACAAGATAAATTAGGTGTGGCTAGTAAAGAAAATAAACTATGAAAGTAAGCAAGAAATTAAAGTGAAAGAAATGTAAACTAGGCGGATCCTAAGAGTGTTTGGATGACCTCATTTAAGGTTTCCAACAAAATACTCACTATCCTAAAGAAAAATTGCCTAAAAGTATTACACACAAATGGAAGTAGGGTGACCTATTGGAGGCTCCCAACTTACTTCCAATGAAAGGCCTTTTTGTTATAAAATTTGAAAGCAATGAAGGTAAGTAAATTCTCAATTAAAAAAATTACAAAAAGGTTCTCAATTTTTGGTGATTGTTCTCTCTTTGGTGATTCACTCAATTTGGAGTGCTTCTTAGTCCAATAGCTCTTAAGGTTGTTTTCCCCTTGCTTCTTGACTCAAATTCTTCAAGGGATGACACCAATCCTCCTTTCCAATTCCCTATATGGCAACTCACAAACAAGGAAACAAAGAGACAAGCAATAACCAAAGACCCAAAAAATGAAATGAAAGCTAAACCAATAGAGTTTTAACAAGACAAATTTTCAGGAATTTTTCAACAATTAAAGCACATAAAAGAAAGCTAGGACTCAAAGAGAAACTTAGAATGACTCTAGAGTAGAGTAAAAAAAACCAAAATAAAAAGACTCAAGAAACCTCTAGTTTTGGAACTTGTTTTTCACACTAATTTTCAATTGAAATTTCAGAACTAGGATTGGTATAAAATAGGCACCAATTATAGAACAAATTTTGAGCCAAAACAACAAGCACACTTCCCTTTCACTTTTTTTCCTGGACACTGATATTTCTGTCAACTTGTGTGATTTTTCTTATTTTTTTTTCCTTTAATCCAAATTGCTTGGTTCTTTTTTCATAATTTTAGTCCAGATGTCTAGAAAATTCAGTAAAATTTTCAGCTCAAAAAACTTAGTGACCAATTCCCAATAATTTATAAAATTTCGTATGTTCAAGCTGCCAGCACCAGCGATTTCAACCTAGAAATCTAGAGTAGTGTTTATGTTGCTTAAGGCTTGGATAGTTACAATTTTTGTTTTCTTATGCTCAATTATCTTGAATAACACAATTCAAGAGAGCTTAAGACATATTTTTATTCACAAATCCAGCCACAACTCAACTTCATCATAGGTATCCTGTAGGAAACTTAGAAAACAAAAAAAGAGTTTAACAACAAGACTACTTCTAGGAATTGATTTAAAACATGTTATGAACTAAATAACATGCATTAATTAGACTCAAAATTCAAAAGATAGGATAAGAATGACAAGAATACATGAACAAATGTATCTATAATTCAATCAACAAAATAAAAATTCAACACAAACTTAGAACATAATGTGACAATTACTATGACTAAACATGACTCCAAGACAACATGGATTAAGTGATTTACACTTTGATTTTTGTGTTTTTTTTTCTAATCAATATTTTGGAAGAAAATTTAGATCTAAGTTTCAACACAAGAATATTATGAATGAAAATGATAGAACCTAAAATCAACACAAAAACATGATTCAAGAGTAGATCTACAAAATTTGAATCATAGAAATGCAAGAACAAGTGTAGATCTAAGATTTAATTGGTTTATTTTTTTTAATCTACTCTAAATAGCACCAAACCAAAAGACAATGGAGGATATATATGGAGAATAAGATGAAGAACAAGGAATTAAAGAGAATTCACTTAAATAAAAGATAGAGGAAGCAAAAGAGCATCACCTAGATGAAAATGCTCTTGATACCACATGATGTAAGCTCCATTGGAGCTTGTAGACCTAGGATCTTCTTCATCAATGGATTCCTTTGCTTCTTGGAAGATGAATGGTGGCGTAATGGAGAAGGAAGAGAGAGACAAGACGCCACTTCAAGGAGAAGATGAGTCTAGAAGAATCTCACCACCATAAGAGGCCATGGATAAGAGCTTGGAGGAAGAAGGAGATGAATGAAGGGAGAGGAAAAGAAGAGCACGAAATTTTGTGCTCTAAAAGAGTTCTGAAATATAAAGTTTAATTTTCAAATGATCAAATTTGGAAAAATGCACACACAAAACCTCTATTTATAACATAAGTGTCACACAAAATTGGAGGGAAATTTGAATTTCTATTCAAATTTCACTTGAATTTGAAATTGAATTTGTGGAGCCAAAATTTCACTAATTAGGATTAGTGAATTTCATATATGGTTCATCCCACTAATCCAATATCAAGTCCAAGATTCTCCATTAAGTGTGCTTAGGTGTCATGAAGCATGTAAAGCATGAAGGACATGCACAAAGTGTGATTATATGATGTGGCATTGGGGTGTAGCAAGCAAATGCTCACCTCCCCCTCTAAAATTTAGATGGATTGGGTTTCTCCCAATTCAATTAAATTTATTTCCCAACACACACATCAAATATTCACTTAATGCATGTGAAATTACAAAACAACCCCTAATACAAAAACTAGTCTAGGTGCCCTAAAATACAAGGGCTGAAAAATCCTACATTTCTAGGGTACCCTACCTACATTATGGAGCCCTAAATACAAGGCCCAAAAATAATGAAACCTTAATCTAATATGTACAAAGATAAGTGGGCTCATACTTAGCCCATGGGCCCGAAATCTACCCTAAGGCTCATGAGAACCCTAGGGCCTTCTCTTGCATCTCTGGCCCAATCTTCTTGGAGTCTTCTATCCAATGCCCTTGGGGGGTAGGATTGCATCATAAAGTTCCTAACAATACACACCAATGGGTGATCATATCAAAAGCATGCAACAATGAAGCATCGATAGAAGCAATGAACACATAAAACACACTTAATTAGATATGAAAAGTGTTTACATCAACTGTTCATTAGAAATCCCCAACTAGGGTTTTAGCAAGGCATAACAAGGAGGCCTTTTCTACAATTAGACAGAGAACACAGAGAAATTGTTGCATACACAGGAAGGGGGATCCCTTCTCCTCTTCTTGGCACCTCACAATCACTCAAACACTCTCTAATCTTGCTCAAAGATGAACCCTAGGCTCCTTACTGTTGCTTCCTCCTCTGAGTGTGTAAAATTTTGTGCAAAAGCGTAATAATTTCGTCCTTCTTCTTTCTTCTGCTTCTTACCCTAATTCTGACAATTCATGTTTTAAATAGGCTCTGAAATTGCACCGTCACGCTTAGCACCACTATCACGCTTAGCGTGAGTAAGTAGATTTGGGCTTGGCGCCAATGCTGCGCTGAGCCTCGCAAGAGACGAACGACTCGCTTAGCGAGCTGATCTCGCGCTGCTTCGATTTAGGTGCTCTTCCAGATTCCTTCTTCATGCTAAGCACGCTGAAGCCATGCTTAGCAATGGATACGCGCTAAGCCCACTAAGTTCGGTTAGCACGACAATCACTTTGGCACTTCAAGAAATCAGCTCCTTTTTACCTGAAATTGTACAGATTTTAACATTAATTCCAATAAAAGAGACCCTAATGACAGAGATCAAAATACATAAAATTTTATTTACAATTCCTACAAAAGAACTATAAATTAGGGAAAACTATACATATTTTGCAAAAGTTTTTGTTCAACCTTGTGGCCTCAATAACTTAAGAGGGATAGGCTTAGAATGCAGAAGAAGCAACAATCAATTTAATCATTTTCTTTAAACATGAAAGACCAAAAATAAATAAGATAAAGGAAGAGAGAATGCAAACACAGTTTTATACTGGTTCGGCAAATTCCGTACCTACGTCCAGTACTTAAGCAACCCACTTGAGATTTCCACTATCTTTGTAAAATCCTTTACAACTTCTGAACCACACAGGGACAACTCATCCCTTGTGTTCAGGAATCCTTACAACTCAAGAAACCCTCGGTCCCTTAATCAATTTCATTGAGTAAGAAGAATGGAAGAAGAATTCTCTCTTCAAGAGAAGAATATTACAATAAAGATCCATGGATGAACTCTTAATGGATTTGCAAGTGTTTGCCCAAGAGTTCTTGAGAGAGCATTTGACAATGAAGTTCTCTTAGAATCTCTCTCATTTTCTTTTGAGAGCATAAGACATTCTGGACCAGCAAAACTCTTTCTTAAAATTCGTGCCCAAGTCACCTATTTATAGGCCTTTGATGGCCATTCACAAATCCAATGAAAAGATGTGATTGTTGGCATATTTTCTGAAAAACTCTCCACTGGTAATCAATTACAATGTTTGTGTAATCGATTACACAGTTATAATTTGAAGGGTCATGCCTTTTGAATTTGAATTTCAAGAGTTTCGTTGCTGTTAATCGATTACAGACATATGGTAATCGATTACATGTTGAAAATTCAAATTCAAAACCCTTTTCAACAGCTATTTCTCAACCCTGTCTTCTGGTAATCGATTACACTACCTGGTAATCGATTATCAGAGCCTTGAATGTCTTGAAAGCACTTTGTTTTAAGGCAAGGCTTGATCTTGAGTTAATCTTGAAGCAAGGCTTTGTTTGTTGAAGCAATCTTGTATTAATCTTGAAGCCATGCTTATCCTTTGAAGCAACTTTGTTTGATTCTTCTTTTGACATCATCAAAATCATGTATACATACATTCACAGTTTTCTATACAAAAGTTAATCGTATAAGACGACTAACAGTATCATTCTAATGTTCTCATTCTCAAAGCTCTCAAGTACACCATTCTGATGTTGACTTTGAAACAACTTCATTATGATGTTGTCTACTCAATGTAGCATTTGATAAATCTTTAGAGTAAGGCTTTCTTGATGTCTTTACAACATGGTAAGATTGAGATCTTCAAAGGGAAGCACTAACTTCATCAAGAAGCATTAACTTCATCAACATATGGGATTCTTTCAAATTTTCTTAAGCTTCTCACTTGAAAGCATAGTTGAGACATCCATTATGAGCTTGTTTTGAACTCATCGGGACACTCACTATATTATACTCTTTGCATATCTTTCATTTGCAGATATGTTGGCTTGCATAACTTTCTTGCATCTGATGTTTTTCTTTGAGATAGTTCTTTCATGTAGATGGAAAACCACTAAATATTCATCTTATAGAAATACTTTGGTGAAATGACACAATAGATTGGTATTCCAAACATTTTGGTGTAAGCTTGTTGTAGCATGTTATGGTTGCTACTATTTTCTATTTTTTTTTACCCTTTGAATGACCTAACTAGCTTTTTATGTCTTCATAAAAATTGTAGAGAATTATATCCTGGAAATTGAGACACTGATCTCATGTCATTTGGATCACTACAGCATAAGAAAACTTCAAAGAATTGCAATTGTGCTAAATTGTAAGGACAAAATGACATCTCTATCTTCATGATCAGTTTCTTCCAAGATCCAAGCCTTATTAGCCCATGACTTCTACATGAAAGATGTATATATTTCTCTTAGATTTCCATAGCCACTAAGATAATATCAAATTCACTTTTTTATCTCATGTAGTTTTCAAATTACTGCACACATATCAAGTTGTCCTAGTAGACCTACGTCTACAACTTCAGGCTCAATTTTTTCTATGATTCAGGTTGTATCAGGCCACGACTTATTCATGAAATTTGAATATCTTTCTTTAATATTTCCATAGCCACCTATAACAACTCAATTGCATTTCTCAAACTCCAGATACAACGTCCAGAATGAACTCATCCTATTAATGAAATTCCATTCTAAGTGTGTTGCGACAATGTTGTTCTTCATGTCATTCATTGTGTGGATCATCATGTTGGCAACATTCTTCTTGTCCTTTAGTTGATGATTACTTATCATGGCTTGAAGTTTTCTTCTCCATGAAATGAGCATGTTGATTTCTTCATTACAGTACACAACCAATGATGCTTGGAGTCTTCTTTTGACCTTTCAAACTTATCTTCCTATCTGATTAACTCATGACAACCCTGAGTTTACTTCAATTGTTGTTATTTACAGAACTTTTCTTTTCCGAATAACTTAAGCAAATTCATTAGTAGGCATAAACTCAGAAGAATTATGATTTGTGTTCAAAAGGTTTGTCACAATTAAAACACCAAGGATTTTGGACTTAAACAAAAAAATGATTGGGTTTTTGTGTATTGATTTATGTGTCTCTTCTACAATGTGATAGGCCTTGTTTATAATGATTGACTAGCGATTACATAAGCTGAAGCATTATCCATTAATCCCTACAATCTAGGAAATCATGGTTAACATCTCCTTAACTATTTCCTTGCTCCTCAAGTTGATTTCCACATCTTCTAAGATGGTCCACACATTATCCAAAGCATTTTGCCCTATTTATTTTACCATTTTACCCCAATTGGGTCATGTTAGCCGCCTCAACTGGCTTCCTTGTGCGAGCCATAACCAATCAGCAATTATGGCTCCGACAGCTAACTTTTTAGGTGTTAACACATACATAAGAAATATGTCTCTACTTATTTGATGCTTCAACCCTTCATTGTTATTGTCAATCTCCTTCATATCAATTTGTCCAACTTGATTTTTAAATTCTTTTTCCTAGTTTCATTTTTGGTTCCTTAGGTATTGTATGTAATTGTGCAATTTTGGCCTCTCTGTTTCAATTGTGTCAATTAGGTCTTCAAGATATTATAATTGTTCGATTTTATTCCCCTAAGTATATTTCATTTTATATATAATAATAACAAGAATGATGTTGGTCTATTAATTAGAGGGACTAAAATTATACCATTACAATACTTGATGAACCCAATTAAAACCCAAGAGACTAAAACCACATATTTAGAATACTTATAGGACTCAATTCACTCAATTAAAACCTAAAGGACTAAAATCTCAAAATTTTGATATTCGCAGGAATAAAAATGCAATTAAGACTACTTTTTTTATGTTCATACCCATAACTTATAGCCATGTTAAATTATTTATTGTTCTTGATCTTGTTAAACTTACTTCTGCCCAAATAAGTAAATAAAACAAATAAGTTGGTCAAGTGTTATCAAGCCTAATTATCCCTTATTTGACTATAGTACAATGTCTTTCATGACTTGAGAATCTTCTTGATAGTGCATGAAAGCTCATACAAATGTGAAACATTGGATTATGGTTATAATTTGCTTAAAACAAGGATGGTTGAGTTGGGATTTTCCTTAAGAAATATTCTGAGAGCTCTAAAGTTTGCTAGGATTCCTACTTCAAGTGACCTAATCTTCTACAATAGAACAGGAAGATTGAAGCAACATCTTCTAACAACAGACATATGGACTTTAAAGCCTATATAAGTGTTTGACCAGAATACTTGTTTACTTCCTCTTCTAAATTGGTATTACTTGTTTTTATATAGGAGTGGTCTTACCGGCAAGCGCAATGGATCGCCAAGTAAAATAATTAAAATGGAATAAACCGAGTATCGAACACAAGGAACTTGTTCATTTAGCAAAGTTTTGTTAAGTAAGCAGGCATTTGCAAACAGAAATTAATGATTGTGAATTAAAGCAAAAGTATGTTCTATCCTAAGTAAAAGCAATAAACGGGAACAAGTAAGTGTGAAAACAAATATCTAAAGGCGTTGGGTCCTCCTACTAAGTAATTTGATGCAATTAAAGATGTTCCTGTGTTCTATGTTGAGGACAAAAATACCAAACACCAATTCCTCTTGAGTTTGGACTAATTTAAATAAAACTTCGTTCACAGATCCCTCTTGTTGAACTTAGCCTAATTTAAATAGCATTACACTCACAGTGTAATAAAGAAAACTAAAACCCTGCACACTATAGCAATGCAGTTATTCAGTCCCTGCTCTATCAAGTTCTAAGGAAACAGTACATTTCCCAATGCTAAAGTCCCTAACAGCACACACAAATGGGTGATCAAGCCACAAGCATGCATACAATAAGCATAGATAGAAGCAGTGAACACATAAAACAGCCTTAATTAGATATGAAAAAAATTTTGCATCAACTACTCAATAAGAATCCCCAACTGAGGGTTTTAGCCTTTCATGGCAAGGAAGCTCCTTTTACACTGAAGAAGAGGAATCAAGAGAAATTGCTTGCTTACAAAGGAGTGGGGATGTCTCCTTCACCTCTAGGAATCTCACAATCTCTCAAAAACTCACTAATCTACCTAAAAGATGAAAACTTGGCCCCTTGCTCTACTCTACGCTTTCTAAAATTCACACTCTTCAGGCCTTTGAGTAGTGTACCGTTCTCTTAGCTCCCCCCCTAATTCTGTGCAAATCAGGCTTAAAAAGGGCTTCCTGATCTCGACGTCTCACTTAGCGCCATTCTCGCGCTTAGCGCGAGTAAGTGAATTTGAGCTTAGTGCCAATCTCGCGCTAAGCCTGGAAAGCGACAGGCGACTCGCTTAGCGAGCTGGTAACATGCTAAGCGTGTGCTTGTGTAGCAGATGTCTTTCCAGATTCCCCTTTACTCGCTAAGCGCACTGGTGCTGGGCTTAGCCGTTGATGCGCATTAAGCTCGCTTAGCGTGATTACTCCTTTGGCATTTCTTCAAAATAGCTCCTTTTTGCCTGAAATTAAAGAAAATTTAACATTAATTTCATGTAAAGAGGCTTCTACTGAGCAGAGATCAAAACAAAGCAATTTTATTTACAATCCTACCAAAAGGAACCATAAATTGGGAGATTTATATACATTTTGGAAAAAATTTCTATACCAAAGTTAGTCATAAATGATGACTAACAAACTCCCCCAAATTTACAGTTTTGCTTGTCCTCAAGCAAAGAAAGAACAGTTCACTTGTCCTCAAGTGATAAAAATTCACAGTGGTTCTTCACAAATGTTTTTATTCCAAAGAATTCAATCACAAGACATGAATGGCATTCAATGTTTCCATCAGCAACTTCTGACAAGACATGCAGTTTTTCGAAGACATGAACATGATTATTAAGAAACACAACTGAGATAAGTTAGTAGGAATGACAGATATCAAGGAAGGATCATCAACCAAAGCCTCACGATCACTATTTCACTCAAGCACAAGTGTTTAGGCTATCCATCAGTCAACAACCAACAACATAAGTCTAAATCTTTGCACTTCATCTCATACCATACAGTCAAGAACACACAAACTTGAATTCGAAGGACTTTTACTAGGCTTGTAATGAGGCTGGGCTGCAAACAAATCATGGTTTTTCTAGCATGCAAAACTTAAGTTCTAGGAGAGCATTCAACCATAGATTAACCTCTTTCTTTTTATTCCAGCTCTATTACTTGCCTTTCCGCACTTAGCTTTTCTTTTTCTTGAATAACAACATACATTTTTATTTTTATTTACTACTTACAGTTTTTTTAACACATTGTTTTGCTTATTAACTCCTGTGTGTGCTATTATTTCTTACCGTTGGAAGCTTTCACCCAATAAACTCCCCAAATTTGGGGCAAATTGCTTGGAACCAAATTTTTCCTTTCATGAATGATGCTCTCCTACAACCTAAGACAAGGTAAGGAGATAAGTTGTACAAGCTCAAGGTTCAATCAAACAAACATACTTTCAGCTCAAACTGGGTGCAAGGGATAAATCATTTACACACAAGGTAAGCTTTTTGGCTAAGTGGCTACTTTCAATAAAAACATGGCCTTCATCATCTTCAAACTCATGCATTCATTCCATATTCAGATATTCATGCAAAAACCATTACTTATTGCTAGTCGTTCTCTCACAATTAAAGATCACACTCTCACCGGGTTGTGGCTAACGTGTTCCTTCATAACCAACCTGACAAACCAACTAACATTTTCAGTCATGATCCTAATTCCATGTTCTTTCTCTTCTAATGACTGCATGCTTATTCAAAGCATATGATTTAAGCATTTCAATTCACTCACATCATATAATTGATCAATTCAAACCAATCACAAACACTGAATTCCAAAATCAAGAATCAACCACTGGATAAGCATAAACATAAACATAAATATGAAATTTAAAAGCTGAAACATAAACATAAATCTTAAGACTGAAACATAAACATAAATCTAAATTATAAAATGTACTAAAGACGAGATAATAATAAAACTGTTCAAAAAGCATGGAAATAAAAATCCTGATCCTATCAATGATCCTATGCATGCTCATTCAAGTCCAGTGCTGGTGCAGATGATGGATCCTGAGAAAGAGGCAGGTCCGACACTAGTGCAGATGGCTCAGGCTGAGGAGATGGCTCTGGTACTACAACATCCTCTTGAACAATAACTAGATCAGTCTCAAAAATGAAAGGCTCAGGTAGAGTGGGCTCTGAGGCCTCTAGAATGTCGTCCTCCTGGTCCTGCTGAGGCTCCTGGGCTGCAGAGGCCTCACCCCTTCCCAAAGGAGAAGGCTAGACTCCTGGCCAGGCCACCTTCTCTAGAAACTCCTCAACGCTCGTAACTGGCCGCTACTGGACCACATCCTGCAAACTCTGCATGATCAGGAGCTGGCCCTAAGGCAGGCTCTACAGCATAGACAAGGAAAGCTCTGAGCTTTGAGCAAAGGGACCTGGAAGAACTGGAACTATTGGTGGTGAAGGAAGAGCAGAAGTAGATGGAGCCGATGTAGAGGGAGCAGGGGCAAGGGCATCTGATGTAGATGGGGCCTCAGATCTTCTAGCCCTGGATTTCTGGGTTCCCCGAAAAGTGACCGAAGGGTCATCCAGGTTCCAGCAATTCTTTTTAATATAAGTCAAATAAATGGCTGGGCTCAAGGATTCAAAGGTCAAAGAATCAGATGTGACTCCTCGGGCCTTGCACAAGGCAGTAATCAAGGCTGGAAAGCCTAGCCTCGAGGAGTCGTGTTGTGCTATAAGAGAGATCTGATCTGAGATAAGGGACCCCAAGCTCATATCCATCTTCATGACGAGCCCGTATATCAACTTAGCCCTATCCAGAGTAATATCTGAAGTATGAAATTTTGGGGCTAAGTTAGAAAAAGATAGAACACTCTAGGTCTGGGCCAGAGTAGTAAGATTCTTCCTCAAAATATTCAAAGGCAGCCCGTCTTCATTCAGCTCAAAGCCCCTCTGAGGGATACATAGACGGGCTGCAAGCTCTTAAGGAACAGGCCTTAGATTAGCAAACCTGGAGTAGGCGAGCAAGCTCTCCCTTTCCTCTATGACCATTGGTGTCTTCAAGAAGGTGTTGAGGGTGTCAGCATCAAATTTAATTAGGTGCCCTTGCACCCTGACCTGCCTAGGCGATTTGACTTCAGGGTCATAGAGGTTAGCATAAAATTATTTAATAATAGCAACATCGATGCTTCCCTCTGAGAAGTTAGTGAGCTCCTTATGCCAGTTCCTCCTCTTAATTTCCCTTCTAAATTCATCAAATTTGGCATAGAACAACTTCACATTCCTTTCCGGAACGATTTTTCCGCCAAGAATATTGTCTGCATATCTGCCCTAGGCATCTTGTGATTTGAATTTTGATCTGTCATATCGTGCCTAGGACACTGAAGCTGGTGCCTTCCTTTTACGAGAAACCATCTACAAAACAAAAGAATCAAATCACAAGATTAGACAGGAATTATTCAAATTGAAAAATAGAAAATAAAACGAAAATTAAGGCTGGGCGCTTAGCGTGACAGATGCGCTTAGCGCGCCTTATGAAATTTACTCATGAGCTAAGCACGATAGACACGCACTTAGAGTGTGAACCTAGAAAATATTTTTTCTGCAGAATGGGCTTAGTGAGCAGGCTCGCTAAGCGCAATTCCACAAATTTTTAAAACAGAGAAAGATTAACATTTAAAGCGGTGAGGCACGCTTAGCGCAACTACTAAACTAGACAGGACAGGCTTCGCGAGCAGGCTCGCTAAGCCCAATTCTAAGAAATTTAAAAACAGAGACATAATAGCGCTTAGCGTGACATGCACGCTTTGCGCGCAACAAAAACACAAAAATCCTAAGTGTCTGATACACAGTTGATGCAATCCTACCCCACAAGGGCATTGGATAGAAGACTCCAAGTAGATTGTGCCAGAGATCCAAGGGAAGGCCCTAGGGTTCTCATGAGCCTTAGGGTAGATTTCAAGCCCATGGGCTAAGTATGAGCGTACTTATCTTTGTAAATATTAGAATAGGTTTTTCCTTCGTTTGGGCCTTGTATTTTGGCCATTCTAGTAGTATAGGGTTTTAGCCTTGTATTTCGGGGCATTTTGAGTAGTCTTTGTAGTAAGGAATTATTTTTTTGTATTTTCATGTTTTTTGGCATAGGGGTGAGCTTAGCTATTATAGGGGGTGTGTAGCTAAGCTCTAGCTTCTCATCTCAAGGAGGTGAGCTTAGCTATTAGAGAGGTGTGTGTAGCTAAGCTCTAGCTTCTTTAGGAATCTTCTTAAGCAAGCTTCTCAAAGAGGTGAGCTTAGTTATGAGAGGGTGTGTGTAGCTAAGCTCTATCTTCTCAAGGAAGTTTTCTCAAGGAAGCTTCTCAAGGAAGTTTTCTCAAGAAATCTTCTCAAGGAAGCTACCTAGTCTATAAATAGAAGCATGTGTAACATTTGTTGTAACTTTGATGAATGAAAGTCTTATGAGACACACTTCAAAGTTCCACTTCTCTCCCTCTTTTATTCCTTCAATTTCGTGCTCCCCCCTTCTCTCTTTCTTTTCCTCCATTAAAGCATCCTCTTCAAACTTCTTATCCAAGGCAATTCTTGGTGGTGAAGCTCCTTCTTCCTTGGCTTATTCCCTAGTGGATGGTGTCTCCACTCTCCTCTTCTCCTTTGCCTTCCGCTGCATCTCCATGGTGTAAAATCACCATTTAAGGACCTCATTGAAGCTCAAAGATCCAACCTCCATAGAAGCTCCACAAGCAAGCTTCCATCAAGTGGTAATCAGAGCACAAGAGCTTCAAGTAGGTGCTCCTTAAACCTCCATTATTTTTTTTGCTTTACCTTCTCTTCCATTGTTGTTTCTTCATTTTTCTCCATGTATCTCCTCACATGTCTTGTGCTAAATGTTGTTAACATGATTCTTTAGAGTTTCCACCAATTAAACTTGCTATAGAAGCTAGATTTGATTTTCTATGGTTCAAATTTCTTGTTCTTGTTCTTGAACCATGAATTGTGTTGAGTTTAGGTTCCTTTGAGTTTTGTCTTGTTATTTTTTTGTGGCTGAGAACTAAACCATAAAATTTTTACAAAAATATTAAAGTGGAAGAAAACCTCAAAAATCTAGAGTGACTTGTTCACCTATTGTAGTTTTGTCATAGAAGTCATGTCTAGTCATGAAACTTGTCACATAAGATTTCTTATGTTGTGCTGAATTTTATTTTCTGGTTTCTTTGTCTAACTCATTTGTTCATGAGTGTATGAAATTCTTTTAGCCTATTATTTGATTTGAGTCAAATCTTTCATGTTAATTATTCCTTAACATGTTCATGCAAAATTCTTAGAGAGTCTTTGATTGTGAACCTTTTCTTGAACTTTTAGGTTTCCTTATGATTGTGTCTATTGTGAATTTGAGTTTTGGTGATTGAATTGCTGGCTGAAATATTGATCCTAAGTGAATATTGAACTCCTAAAACTGTGGTAAACAATCCTAGTGAGTTCAACATACATAGGAAGGTTGAAAGTAAGCCCAAGGCAATGAATATACCATGCTTAAAAAAAATCGTTGGTGCTGGCAGCTTGGACATACAAACTTGTAAAAATTACTGAGAATTGGTTACTTCGAATTTTGAGCTGAAATTTTTACTGAATTTTCTAGACATCTGGAAAAAATTTAGAAAAAAAGAAACAAGTGATTTGGATAAAAGGAAAAAAATAAGAAAAATCACACAAGTTGGTAGAAAAATCAGTATCCAGAAAAAGAAAAAGGTGAAAGGAAAGTGTGTTTGTTGTTTTGGCTCAAAATTTATTCTATAATTTGTGCCTATGTTATACCAATCTTAGTTCTGAAATTTCAATTGAAAATTACTGTAAAAACAAGTGCCAAAGTTAGAGGTTTGTTGAGTCTTTTTTTTATAGTTTTTTTTACTCTAATCTATAGCCATTCTAAGTTTCTCTTTGAGTCCTAGCTTGCTTCTATGTCCTTTTCATTGATTTAATTGTTGAATAATCCTTGAAAAGTTGTCTTGTTAAAACTCCATTGTTTTAGCTTTCATTTCATTTTTTTGGTCTTTCGTTATTGCTTGTCTCTTTGTTTCCTTATTTGTGGGTTGCCATATAGGGAATTGGAAGGAGGATTGGTGTCGTCCCTTGAAGAATTTGAGTCAAGAAGCAAGGGGCCAACCACCTTAAGAGCTATTGGACTAAGAAGCACTCCAAATTAAGTGAATCATCAAAGAGAGAACAACCACCAAAATTGAGGGTGTTTTGTAATTTTATAATTTGCAATTTACTTACCTTCATTGCTTTCAAGTTTTGTAACAAAAAGGCCTTTCATTGGAAGTGTGTTGGGAGCCTCCAATAGGTTACCAAACTTCCATTTGTGTGTAATAATTTTAGGCAATTTTTCCTTAGGATAGTGAATGTTTTGTTGGGAACCTTGAATGTGGTCATCCAAACACTCTTAGGATTCGCCTAGTTTATATTTCTTGCTTACTTTCATAGCTTATTTCCTTTACCTTCCATTGTCAAACCACCTAGATAGCTTTCCTTTTACCAATTAGTTTTTTACCTTATCTTTCACACCTCTTTTAGTGTTTATTTTGTCTAGTTTCAACCATAGTTTCTTTTACCTTTTTTTTTCAAACCTCCAACAAGAAAGAACCACAACTTAGGAACCAACATGAGTCATCATTCATCTAATGTTAATGGCGAGGGTACTAGTCATAAAGACCCTTTATCTAGAATCTTAGATGAGTTGAGTTCCCTCAAGTTAAGGAAAGAAAAACAAGAGAGAAAAGAAAAAGGAAAAAAAAGAGTGGAAGAAATAAGTCAAGATGAAAGAAAGAAAATAAGAGAGGAAGAAAGAAGAAAAATAATGAAAGAAATGAAAAGAGAAAAACATGCCTCCTATAGTAGTCATAACTCTTGCAAGAGCCTAAGTGAAGAACTTCGTGACTATTACGAAGGAAGGCATAGGTCACATCTTAGACCTCACTCCCATAGAAGAGAAAAGGAAAGAAAGCCTCAAGAGGCTAACATTAACCTCTCATACTTCCATGGGAAGGACAATGTAGAGGCTAACTTAGTTTGGGAAATAAGGGTAGAGCAACTACTTAAAAAGAAGTCTACATCAAAATCTTATGGCTCTCACTCTTATCCAAAGAAAGACCAAGGTCAAGGCATCTTAGGGGTGACACCTTCTAAGCCCAAAGATGATAAGGGGAAGACAATAGAAAAGCAAGCCCCTAAGGCTAGTATGCAAGAGAAAAATAGCTCTATAAAGTGCTTTAAATGTCTTGGAAGAGGATACATTACTTCTCAATGCCCCACCACAAAAACCATGATTATGAGGGGCCAAGACATTTATAGTAGCCAAGATAAGGCTACTACTTCACCTTCCTCTAGTGAAAGTGAAAAAGCAAAAGGGGAAGAATCTAGTGAAGAAATCTACCCCCAAGAAGAATGACAACCATTAGTGGTTAAAGAGAAGTGTAAGGAGGTAAGTGTCTCCTCCAAGAGGTTAGCTAAGAAGGAAACTCATTTTACAATAAAGACAAACATTAAAGAAATTTTCCCTCTTAGACAACCTCCACATTTTCTCTTTTGTAAAAAGACACTTGCTAGCATTGCCACACCTCTTGGGCTTGAGTTTATTCCTCAAGTAAAGAAGTTGTTGGATGAGGGTTTGGTTCGCCAGAGCTTAAATCCTTGTGCTTTGTTGGTGTCCAAAATAGGTATTATTAGGCACCAAGTCCCTAAAATAGGTAGTATGATGAATGTTTTGAGTGGTGCAACCCTCTTTTGTAAAATCACTTGTGCACGTAACATCTTTTTGGTGTGTGTACATATGGACCCATTAGGTAGGTTTGTTCTTATTTTTAGTTTCAATACAAACTTAGGTACTCATATGGGACACCTTAGGTTTGTCATACTTTTTGGTAGGAATAATCAATATGAAAATACAGAAAAAAAGTATGTTTTATTGCGTTACTTTTCTTAATTTTTCAAATAGTGATCAAGGGGTTCCCATGAACCCTAAGAGAATAAAGGTCATTCCTGAGTGGCCCACTCCACCAAGTATAAGAAAAATTTGGGGCTTCCATGACTTAACAAACTTTTACAAAAGGTTTGTCCCATATTTTTCTATACTTGTAGCACCACTCATTGAGTTGGTGAGGAACCATGTTTCTTCATGGGAAGATGCCCAGGAAATGGGTTTTCAGACCTTACCTTACTTCAACATACCAAACACTACTAATACATATCTTTTTGTTCTTTTTACAGGTGTCAAGGGAAGGAGCCCAGAGTATGAAGAACCTCGAGATTTGAGGTCAAATCCTTTCCAAGGTGGAGGGAATGATGCAATACTACCCGCAAGGGCATTGGATAGAAGACTCCAAGTAGATTATGCCAGAGATCCAAGGGAAGGCCCTAGGGTTCTCATGAGCCTTAGGGTAGATTTCGAGCCCATGGGTTAAGTATGAGCCTGCTTATCTTTGTAAATATTAGAATAGGTTTTTCCTTCGTTTGGGCCTTGTATTTTGGCCATTCTAGTAGTATAGGGTTTTAGCCTTGTATTTCGGGGCATTTTGAGTAGTCTTTGTAGTAAGGAATTCTTTTTTTGTATTTTCATGTTTTTTGGCATATGGGTGAGCTTAGCTATTATAGGGGGTGTGTAGCTAAGCTCTAGCTTCTCATCTCAAGGAGGTGAGCTTAGCTATTAGAGAGGTGTGTGTAGCTAAGCTCTAGCTTCTTTAGGAATCTTCTTAAGCAAGCTTCTCAAAGAGGTGAGCTTAGTTATGAGAGGGTGTGTGTAGCTAAGCTCTAGCTTCTCAAGGAAGTTTTCTCAAAGAAGCTTCTCAAGGAAGTTTTCTCAAGAAAGCTTCTCAAGGAAGCTACCTAGTCTATAAATATGAGACACACTTCAAAGTTCCACTTCTCTCCCTCTTTTATTCCTTCAATTTCATGCTCCCCCCTTCTCTCTTTCTTTTCCTCCATTAAAGCATCCTCTTCAAGCTTCTTATCCAAGGCATTTCTTGGTGGTGAAGCTCCTTCTTCCTTGGCTTATTCCCTAGTGGATGGTGTCTCCACTCTCCTCTTCTCCTTTTCCTTCCGCTACATCTCCATGGTGTAAAATCACCATTGAATGACCTCATTGAAGCTCAAAGATCCATCCTCTATAGAAGCTCCACAAGCAAGCTTCCATCAATAGTACTCGCTTAGCGCACAGCCGCGCTTAGTGAGTTCAACAAATAACTCAACAGAGAAGATGAACGCGCTTAATCTTCAACAGAAGCGATGAACTCGCTTAGCACAGCAAGGCACATAGCGAGTTCATCGTGATTTCCAGAAAACTAGGGGTTTCTCACCCCTTCTCATAGGCCCCTATTGGGCCATCAAATCCTAATCAAAACAAGCACATTGTGACTACAGTACAACCCTAAAGCTATTCTAAGTAACAACTAACCTAACACTAAGCATAAATAGAAATTCTACCTAACGATCACTAAGTTATCTATCCTAAGGTTGAAAACTTAGAACGAAAATGAAGTAAAGTAAAGAAACTTACTGGGATTGTGTAGATGAATGCAAAGAACAGCAAAGTGTTGGATCAAGTGGCCCCGGAATAATTAAGAAGGGGGGGTTGAATTAATTATGAACGTGCCTTTACTAATTAAAAATTATCCTTCTTAATGTTACTAGATTCAATTAGGCTTTACTAATATGTTATGCGAAAGTAAAGAACAAAAACAATAATTTAGACAAAAGTAAAGCGAAAATAAAAATACACAACGGAAATTAAAGAGTGTAGGGAAGAAGAAGACAAACACAAGATTTATACTGGTTCGGCCACAACTCGTGCCTACATCCAGTCCCCAAGCAACCACCGGTTCTTGAGATTTCCAATTACCTTGTAAAATCCTTTACAAGCAAAGATCCACAAGGGATGTACCCTCCCTTATTCTCTTTGAACAACCAAGTGGATGTACGCTCCACTTGAACTGATCCACAAGAGACGTACCCTCTCTTGTTCTCAGTATCACAACCCAAGTAGATGTACGCTCTACTTGTACCACAAAGGATGTACCCTCCAATGTGTTAAGACAAAGAATTCTTAGGCGATTAGTGATGCAAGCTCCATTGGAGCTTGTAGGCCTAGGATCTTCTTCATCAATGGATTCCTTTGCTTCTTAGAAGATGAATGGCAGCGGAATGGAGAAAGGAAGAGAGATAGGAGACACCACTTCAAGGAGAAGATGAGTCTAGAAGAAGCTCACCACCATAGGAGGCCATGGATAAGAGCTTGGAGGAAGAAGGAGATGAATGAAGGGAGAGGGAGAGAAGAGCACGAAATTTTGTGCTCTAAATGAGCTTTGAAATCTGAAGTTTAATATTCAAATTATCAAAGTTGAAAAAAATGCACACACATGACCTCTATTTATAGCCTAAGTGCCACACAAAATTGGAGGGAAATTCAAATTTCACTTAAATTTGAAATTGAATTTGTGGAGCCAAACTTTGGAGCCAAAATTTCACTAATTATGATTAGTGAATTTTAGTTATGGTTCAGCCCACTAATCCAAGATCAATTCCAAGATTCTCCACTAAGTGTGCTTAGGTGTCATGAGGCATGAAAAGCATGAAGGACATGCACAAAGTGTGACTATATGAAGTGGCAATGGGGTGTAGTAAGCAAATGCTCACCTCCCCCTCTAAAATTTAATTGGATTGGGCTTCTACCAATTCAATTAAATTTATTTCCAACCACACACATCAAATATCCACTTAGTGCATGTGAAATTACAAAACTACCCCTAATACAAAAACTAGTCTAGGTACCCTAAAATACAAGGGCTGAAAAATCCTATATTTCTAGGGTACCCTACCTACATTATGGAGCCCTAAATACAAGGCCCAAAAATAATGAAACCTTAATCTAATATTTACAAAGATAAGTGGGCTCGTACTTAGCCCATGGGCCCGAAATCTACCCTAAGGCTCATAAGAACCCTAGGGCCTTCTCTTGCATCTCTGGCCCAATCTACTTGGAGTTTTCTATACAATGCCCTTGCGGGGTAGGATTGCATCATTCCCTCCCCCTTGAAAAGGATTTGACCTCAAATCCCGAGGTTCTTGAAAATCTAGGCTTTTTTCCTCAACACCTGTAAAAAGAACAAAAACATATGTATTAGTGGTGTTTAGTATGTTGAAGTAAGGTAAGGTTTGAAAACTCATTTGCTGGGCATCTTCCCATGAAGGAACATAGTTCCTCACCAACTCAATGAGTGGTGCTACAAGTATAGAAAAATATGGGGCAAACCTTTTGTAAAATTTTGTTAAGTCTTGGAAGCCCCAAATTTTTCTTGCACTTGGTGGAGTGGGCCATTCAGGAATGACCTTTATTCTCTTAGGGTTCAAGGGAACCCCTTGATCACAATTTAAAAAAATTAAGAAAAGTAAAGCAATAGAACATACCTTTTTCTGTATTTACATGTTGATTATTCCTACCAAAAAGTATGACAAACCTAAGGTGTCCCATATGAGTGCCTAAGTTTGTATTGAAACTAAAAATAAGAACAAACCTACCTAATGAGTCCCTATGTACACAAATCATGAAGATGTTGGGTGCACGAGTGATTTTACAAAAGAGTGTTGCACCACCCAAAGCATTAATCACACCACCTATTTTAGGGATTTGGTGCCTAATAATACCTATTTTGGGCACCAACAAAGCACAAGGATTTAATCTCTTGCGAACCAAACCCTCATCCAACAACTCCTTTACTTGAGGAATAAACTCAAGCCTAAGAGATGTGGCAATGCTAACAAGTGTCTTTTTACAAAGGAGAAAATGTGGAGGTTGTCTAAGAAGGGAAATTTCTTTAATATTTGTCTTTATTTCAAAATGTCTTTCCTTCTTAGATAACCTCTTGGAGGAGACACTTACCTCCTTACACTTCTCCTTAACCATTAAAGGTTGTCCTTCTTCTTGGGGGTAGATCTCTTCACTAGATTCTTCCCCTTTTGCTTCTTCACTTTTACTAGAGGAAGGTGAAGTAGTAGCCTCATCTTGGCTACTATAAATGTCTTGGCCCCTCATAATCATGGTTTTCTTGGTGGGGCATTGAGAATTAATGTGTCCTCTTCCAAGACATTTAAAGCACTTCATGGAGCTAGTCTTCTCTTGCATACTAGCCTTAAGGGGTTGCTTTTCTATTGTCTTCCCCTTATCATCTTTGGGCTTAGAAGGTCTCACCCCTAAGATTCCTTGACCTTGGTCTTTCTTTGGATATGAGTGAGAGCCATAAGATTTTGAAGTAGACTTCCTTTTAAGTTGTTGCTCTACCCTTATTTCCCAATCTAAATTAGCCTCTACATTGTCCTTCTCATGGAAGTATAGGAGTTTAATGTTAACCTCTTGAGGCTTTCTTTCATTTTCTCTCCTATGGGAGTGAGGTCTAAGATGTGACCTATGCCTTCCTTCATAATAGTCACGAAGTTTTTCACTTAGGCTCTTGCAAGAGTTATGACTACTATAGGAGACATGTTTTTCTCTTTTCATTTCTTTCATTATTTTTCTTCTTTCTTCCTCTCTTATTTTCTCTCTTTCATCTTGACTTATTTCTTCCACTCTTTTTTTACCTTTTTCTTTTCTCTCTTGTTTTTCTTTCCACGACTTAAGGGATCTCAACTCATCTAATATCTTATACAAGGGGTCCTTAGGAGTAGAACCCTCACCATTAACACTAGATGAAGAATGAAGACTCATGTTGGTTCCTAAGTTATGGTTCTTTCTTGTTGGGGGTTTGAAAACAAAAGGTAAAATAAACTATGGTTGAAACTAGCCAAAATAAACACTAAAAGAGGTGTGAAAGATAAGGTAAAAACTAATTGGTAAAAGGCAAGCTATCTAGGCGGTTTGACAATGGAGGGTAAAGGAAATAAGCTATGAAAATAAGCAAGAAATTAAAGTGCACGAAATGCAAACTAGGCGGATCCTAGGAGTGTTTGGATGACCTCATTTAAGGTTCCCAACAAAACACTCACTATCCTAAGGGGAAATTGCCTAAAATTATTACACACAAATGGAAGTAGGGTGACCTAGTGGAGGCTCCCAACTTACTTCCAATGAAAGGCCTTTTTGTTACAAAATTTGAAAGCAAAGCAAATTGCCAATTACAAAATTACAAAGAAAAAAGTCCTCAATTGTGGTGGCTATTCTCTCTTTAGTGTTTCACTCAATTTGGAGTGCTTCTTAGTCCAATAGCTCTTAAGGTGGTTGGCCCCTTGCTTCTTGACTAAAATTCTTCAAGATATGGCACCAATCCTCCTTTCCAATTCCCTATATGGCAACTCACAAGCAAGGAAACAAAGAGAGAGAAGCAATAACCAAAGACCAAAAAAAAATGAAATGAAAGCTAAACCAATAGAGTTTTAACAAGACAAATTTCCAAGTATTATTCAACAATTAAAGCAATGAAAAGCACAAAAAAGTAAGTTAGGACTCAAAGAGAAACCTAGAATGGCTCTAGAGTAGAGTAGAAAAACTCTAAAAAAAAGACTCAAGAAACCTCTAGTTTTGGCACTTGTTTTCACAATAATTTTCAATTGAAATTTCAGAACTAGGATTGGTATAAAATAGGCACCAATTATAGAACAAATTTTGAGCCAAAACAACAAGCACACTTTCCTTTCACTTTTCTTTTTTTTTCCTGGACACTGATTTTTCTGCCAACTTTTGAGATTTTTATTATTTTTTCCTTTAATCCAAATCGCTTGGTTATTTTTTTATAATTTTTGTCCAGATGTCTAGAAAATTCAGTAAAAGTTTCAGCTCAAAAAACGTAGTGACCAATTCCCAGTAATTTATACAAGTTCGTATGTTCAAGCTGCCAGCACCAGCGATTTCAACCTAGAAATCAAGAGTAGTGTTTATGTTGCTTAAGGCTTGGATAGTTACAATTTGTGTTTGCTTATGCTCAATTATCTTGAATAACACAATTCAATAGAGCTTAAGACTTATTTGATTCACAAATCCAGCCACAACTCAGCACCACAACTCAACTTCATCATAGGCATCATGTAGGAATCTTAGAAAACAAAAAAGAGTTCAACAACAAGACTACTTCTAGGAATTGATTTAGAACATGTTATGAACTAAATAACATGCATGAATTAGACTCAAAATTCAAAAGATAGGCTAAGAATGACAACAATACATGAACAAATGTATCTAGAATTCAATCAACAAAATAAAAATTCAACACAAACTTAGAACATAATGTGACAATTACTATGACTAAACATGACTCTAAGACAACATGGATTAAGTGATTTACACTTAGATTTTTGTGTTTTTTTTTTCTAATCAATATTTTGGAAGAAAATTTAGATCTAAGGTTCACCACATGAATATTATGAATGAAAAATGATAGAACCTAAAATCAACACAAAAACAAGACTTAAGAGTAGATCTACAAAATTTGAACCATAGAAATGCAAGAACAAGTGTAGATCTAAGATTTAATCGGTTTATTTTTTTTTAATCTACTCTAAACAGTACCAAACCACAAGACAATGGAGGATATACATGGAGAATAAGATGAAGAACAAGGAATTAAAGAGAATTCACCGAACAAAAAGATAGAGGAAGCAAAAGAACATCACCTAGATGAAGATGCTTTGATACCACATGATGCAAGCTCCATTGGAGCTTGTAGGCCTAGGATCTTCTTCATCAATGGATTCCTTTGCTTCTTGGAAGATGAATGGCAGTGGAATGGAGAAAGGAAGAGAGAGAGGAGACGCCACTTCAAGGAGAAGATGAGTCTAGAAGAAGCTCACCACCATAGGAGGTCATGGATAAGAGCTTGGAGGAAGAAGGAGATGAATGAAGGGAGAGGGAGAGAAGAGCATGAAATTTTGTGCTCTAAATGAGCTTTGAAATATGAAATTTAATATTCAAATTATCAAAGTTGAAAAAAATGCACACACATGACCTCTATTTATAGCCTAAGTGTCACACAAAATTGGAGGGAAATTCAAATTTCACTTGAATTTGAAATTGAATTTGTGGAGCCAAACTTTGGAGCCAAAATTTCACTAATTATGATTAGTGAATTTTAGTTATGGTTCAGCCCACTAATCCAAGATCAATTCCAAGATTCTCCACTAAGTGTGCTTAGGTGTCATGAGGCATGAAAAGCATGAAGGACATGCACAAAGTGTGACTATATGATGTGGCAATGGGGTGTAGTAAGCAAATGCTCACCTCCCCCTCTAAAATTTAATTGGATTGGGCTTCTACCAATTCAATTAAATTTATTTCCAACCACACACATCAAATATCCACTTAGTACATGTGAAATTACAAAACTACCCCTAATACAAAAACTAGTCTAGGTACCCTAAAATACAAGGGCTGAAAAATCCTATATTTCTAGGGTACCCTACCTACATTATGGAGCCCTAAATACAAGGCCCAAAAATAACGAAACCTTAATCTAATATTAACAAAGATAAGTGGGCTCATACTTAGCCCATGGGCCCGAAATCTACCCTAAGGCTCATAAGAACCCTAGGGCCTTCTCTTGCATCTCTGGCCCAATCTACTTGGAGTTTTCTATCCAATGCCCTTGTGGGATAGGATTGCATCAGTTAGTCCCTTGAATCTTTGTAAGGGGAAACAAAAGATATCTCAGGCGGTTAGTCCTTTGAAATCTCTTGTTTAAAGGGAAAGGGAAAAAGATATCTCAGGCAGTTAGTCCTTTGAAATCTTTTGTAAGAAACAGAAGATATCTCAGGCGGTTAGTCCTTTGAAATCTTTTGTCAAGAGGGAGAAGGGAAGAAACAAAAGAAATCTCAGACGGTTAATCCTTTGAATCTTTTGACAAGAGAGAAGGAATGAAGCAAAATAATAGCACAAGTTTTCGGTCAATGAACTTTTCTTGAAAAAGAAAGTATTGAACAAAAACTTTTAGAAAGATGAAGAGAAATGAATGAAAGAAATCTTGTTATGCATGAAAGGAATTAGTTTTAGTATATGAAATTCGTTCCATGGTCACATATTTATAATCATTTGATGACTCAAGTTAAAGTTTGTGACTCTTGGCAATTTCTCTAAAACTAGTCACTTTAAAAGTTATGACTTTTGTGAAAAAATAGTCACTTTAAAAGTTATGACTTTCAAAAAAATCTTCAGAAACAAGTCACCTTAAGAATTGTGACTTTTGGTAATTTATTTTTCAAAACAAGTCACTGGTAATCTATAACCATCATAGTGTAATCGTTTACACATCAACAGATGTGACTCTTCATGTTTAAATTTGAAAATCAAAACATTTAGAAACACTGGTAATCGATTACAAGTATTGTGTAATCGATTATACAAGTTTGAAATGATTTGAAAAAGTTTTATCACAAGTTGTGACTCTTGAAATTTGAAATCTAACGTTTTAAAACATTGGTAATCGATTACATGATTATGGTAATCGATTACAACTTTGTAAATCTGTTTTGAAAAGAATGTTGGCTACTGGTAATCGATTACTGCCTTCTGGTAATCAAATTACTAGAGAGTAAAACCCTTTGGTAAAAAAGAATTCTTTTTGAAAAATTATTGTGTTATTCAATGTTTTGAAAAACTCTTTTAATACTTATTGTGATTGAGTCTTCTCTTGATTCTTGAATCTTGAGTCTTGATTCTTTACTTGAATCTTGAGTCTTGAATCTTGAATCTTGATCTTGATTCTTGAAACTTGTTTGACTCTTGATTCTTTGGCATCATCAAAATAACCTTGGAAGGCATTGCTTCCACAATCCTAAAGCTATTCTAACTAACAACTAACCTAACACTAAGCATAAACAGAAATTCTACCTAACAATCACTAAGTTATCTATCCTAAGGTTGAAAACTTAGAATGAAAATGAAGTAAAGTAAATGGACGTCCCAAAATTAAGGGAATATCTGCATCTTCTTCAATGTCCATTACAACAAAGTCAGCGGGAAAGATAAGGTGTTTGACCCAAACCAGAACATCCTCAATCACTCCATAAGGTCTGGTGATGGAGCGATCTGCTAACTATAAAGTCATCCTAGTCGGTATTATCTCTAACTCTCCAATTCTCCGACACATGGAAAGCGACATCAAATTAATGTTGGACCCCAAGTCAATAAGAGCCTTGCCAACAGAAACTTCACCTACAGAACAAGGAATAGTGACATTGCCTGGATCCTTATGTTTTGGTGGAAGGATGCGTTGAATTACAGCACTGCAGTTTCCTTCCACAATGATGTTGTCACTATGGATGTACTTGTTCTTCCTAGTTAGCATGTCTTTCAGAAATTTAGCATAGAGTGGCATTTGCTGTAAAGCTTCTCCAAAGGGCATGGTAATTTCTAGCTTCTTGAAAATATCCAGAAATCTAGCTAGATGTCTTTTTTTGTCCTTCCTAGAAGGTACCAAAGGATATGGTACTTCTCTCCCTTCAGCTGAAGATGCTTCTTTCTTTTTCTCTCTAGCACACTCACTCTTGCTTTTTCTCTTCTCTTCTTTTTCTTTTTTTCTTTTTCAATTTTCTCATTTTTTTTTCATTTTCTTTTTCTTTCTCCTTTTCTTTTTCTTTTTTCTTCTTTTCTTTCTCACTCACACTTATTGGTATCTCTTTCTGCTGATCATCTTCTACTTCCACTTCTTCCTCAGTCTCACTCAAAGGTTCTATCACTAGGTCAATTGCTAGCTCAGTCACCAGTTGTTGTTTTTCTTCACCTATCCTCATTTCTCCTTCATTCATGCTCACCATTCTACTTCTAGTCATAACAGCCTTGCACTCCTCCTTAGGATTCTTCTCTGTGTTGGCTCCAAAGCTACTTGATGGTCAGTCTGCCAATTGTTTTGCCAATTGTCCCACCTGGACTTCTAGATTCTTGATGGCTGACTCTGTGCTCTTTTGATTGGACATGGATACTTGCATGAACTGAGCAAGAGTCTCTTTCAGCTTCGTTGTTCTATCATAAAGACTAGGCCTTTGTTGTTGTGGATTGTTAGATGGCCCACCTTGGTCTTTATTGAACTGATTGCCAGGGTGAGTTCTCCACTGTCCCTGTTGCTGATTATATTGCTAGCCATGTTGAAATCCAAAATATCCACTTGCATTAAAGTTTGGTCTTGGCTGGTTCCCCATATAGTTCACTTCATGTGTTGTATCTTCTGTGGGAATGCAGCAGCCAGAATCATGTGCTCCACCACATATAACACAACCTGCAACCAGCAAAACAAAAGAGGGTGAAGGTTGTCCAAAATGTAATTGGGTTGGCAACTTACTCAATGTTTCTATCAATGCCTCAAGTTGCTTGGATAGCATCTTGTTTTGTGCCAACAATGCATCCTGTGATGAAAGCTCTAGCAGGCTTCTTTTGGAAGGAATGTATGCTCTATCACGCAAAATTGCACGGTCACTAGCAGCCATATTTTCAATCAATTCCATTGCTTCTTCAGGGGTTTTCAATTTTATTTTTCCCCCTGCAGAAGTATCTAAAAGCTGCTTGGGTTGTGGCCTTAACCCGTCAATGAAAATATTGAGCTGGATTGGTTCTAAAAATCCATGTGTAGGCGTCTTTCTTAGTAACCCATGAAATCTTTCCAAAGCCTCACTCAAGGACTTGTCTGGAAATTGATGAAATGATGAGATGACAGCTTTTCCTTCAGCAGTCTTAGACTCTGGGAAGTACTTCTTCAGAAATTTTTCAACCACTTCATCCCAAGTCTTAAGACTGTTACCTTTAAATGAATGGAGCCATCGTTTTGCTTCTCCAGACAAAGAAAATGAAAACAAGCTCAATCTAACAGCATCCTCAAGCACATCAGCTATTCTGACAGTATTGCATATCTCAATATAGGTAGCTAGATGTGCATACGGGTCTTCATTGGGCAAACCATGTAACAAATTGTTCTGAATCAACTGAATCAATGAATGTGGATAGGTTATCTTCTGTGTTTGAACCTCCGACCGCGCAATGATAGTAAAGAACTACGACACACTTGAGCTAGAGTAATCTTCAAGGGTAATTCTTCTTGGCTCATCAGCCACGATATTGGCTTCAATTAATACTGTGTGAGATTGCCCTTGTTTTGGAAAACTAGAAGATGCCTCAGAAGATAGAGGTTCTTCCTGAATTGTTGTTGCCTCAATGTCCTGCAAAAAAATTCTATTTCTTTCTACGTTCCTTTTCCTGCAAGTTGCATTAATTTCCAAGTCTATTGGAATCAAAGCACCTGCAGAAGACCTTATTTGCATGCAAAACAACAGTTAACCAATTCCAAAGAACAATAAATTCTACAGTAACTAAATATTCACAAAATAACAATGAATCAACGAATAATGAATTAATGCCTTCAAACTGAACTAAGCTTTTCTAAATAAAAGAAGTTCCCCGACAACGGCGCCAAAATTACTTGTTCGACCAGAATACTTGTGATGAGAATCCTGAAACT
This sequence comes from Glycine max, assembly GCF_000004515.6. Taxonomy (NCBI): domain Eukaryota; kingdom Viridiplantae; phylum Streptophyta; class Magnoliopsida; order Fabales; family Fabaceae; genus Glycine; species Glycine max. The sequence goes on from NC_038243.2 coordinate 26,114,763, forward strand.
GGCCAAATACAGGCTAAAGGCCCAAGTGGAGAAGGACGAAGGCCCAAGTGGAGAAGGATAAAGCCCCCGAGTGGAGAAGGATGAAGGCCCAAGTGGAGAAGGATGAAGGCCCAGAGGCAGAGACACTATCAAGACTATTAATTGTTGCTGAAGGCCCAAACTAATTTAAAGGCCCAAGTTAAATATGTTTTTTAGTTATAATTTTATTTATTGTAATTTTGGCCCAAACTGTTTAGAAGGCCCATGTCTATTTTTATCTTCTTGTTCAGATACACTATAAGTATTGGTTTTTGTTTTCAATAAAATGACTTTTGGCATTTGATAAAATTTGGTGAGAGTTTCTCTTTGGGTTCCTTGTTGAACCAATCTCAGACTTATCAAGGTAATCCTTGTGGCGTCTACCCTGACTTATCTTCCTTCACTGGAAGTGGCGTCATCCAAAATCTTTGTAGCTTGTATCAAGCGATCCGCTCCTACTCAGGTTCACATCATCTGGTATCAGAGCTTCGGCTCTTGATACAGGTTATATCCTATCCTATTATTTTTCTTTGTAATTTGTCCAGGTTCGTGTTTTGTCCTTGTTCTGTTATTTGCATTTTTGTTTACATCTTATTTCGTTCTTGTTTGCATCTTGTGTTCTGTTATTTATGTTCTTGTTCTTGTTCTTGTCACGTTCTTGTTCTTGTTTCTTGTGTCTTTCACACTTTGTGTCAAAAAAAAGTTGCAAAAATTTTGAAAAAAAAAATTGGGTGTTTGATCTTTGAACACGAAGTTGAGGCATTTAGAGGTGTTTTTTCGGAAAGAAAATCGTGGATCAAATCCCCTTATCTAGATTCTCCTCTGAATTCTGAGCATTTTGATATATAGTGGGCCTCAAACGGACAACCGTAGCAAAAGTTATGAGCATTTGAAGTTTACTTGTCATATTTGTTATCTTATCTGTTTATCTTATTTATTATCATATCTGTTATCCAAATTAAATCTAATTTGTTATCCAAATCTGATTTTTTATCCAAATCAAATCAAAATTTGTTATCAAAATCAAATCAAATCTAATCTGTTATCCAAATCAAATCTAATCTGCTATCCAAATCAAGTCTAATTTGTTATCCAAATCAAATGCAATCTGTTATCCAAATCAAGTCTAATATGTTATCCAAATCAAATCTAAATCCAAATCAAGTCTAATCTGTTAACCAAAATCAAATATGATTTGTTATCCAAATTAAATATGCTACACAGTCTGTGATAATTAAACTATTTTTCCTGTTATATACCTTGTGTGTCTAATTTGATTCATCCAAGAACTTAAGAGGGAGTGAGTGGTAAAAGGCAAGAGTGAAAACATCACACAAAAGCCTATATTGAGAGCATCAAACACGAGTGAACTACCATCAAAGAGAGAAACACGTGAGTAAAGTGTGGTGAGGTCCTGAATTTTTTTTTAATTTACTGCAAAATTCTTTGTTCCTTAAATCATGGCAAGAGCTGGTGACAATGGTGGTGTATATCATCAACTGGATGGATCTCAACGCTTATTTCTGGACGCGATGACTACACAAATGCAACGTTTGTTGAACCATAACAAAGAAGACCTCTACAGACGAATAGCCAAATCTTCCTTGTTTACTCTTAAACCTCTATCCCCTAGAGAAGTGTGTGATGACCAAATCAGAATGAGAGAAAAGAGAGAACAAGAGAAAGAAAATAGTGAGGCACCACAAAGGAATATGAAAAAGAGTGATACACCCGAGGAAAAGAGTGATACACATAAGAGAGAGAGTGATACACATGAGAGAAAATTTAATTATTTTGCAGAGGTGAGTGAAGTGAGGAAAGTGTTACCTGCTCATGAACCACTCAATCTACAGTATTGCAAAGACAGTAAAATTTCTACTAATAATTCTAATGAGTTTACTATTTCTATTTCTCCTAGTGTTCAACCCTTATTGCAGGAATTTAAAAATTTCTTTCCTAAGGAGATTCCTCATGGACTGCCACCTTCAAGAGGCATAGAACATCAAGTTGATCTCCTCCCCGTAGCTTCATTACCTAACAGGCCAACTTACAAAAGCAATCCCCAAGAGACTCAACGTAAGGATGCACATGCCAAAGTTGAGTATGTGAAAAGATTGTATGACCAAGTGAATGTGCAAATTGCAAAGAAGAATGAAAGCTATACCAAGCAAGCCAGCAAGAAAAGGAAGGAAGTGGTACTTGAACCCGGTGATGATCTTGGACAAGTAAGTGTGAAAATAGATATCTAAAGGCGTTGGGTCCTCCTATTGAGTAAGTTGATGCAATTAAAGATGTTTTTCTAATTAAAAATGTTCCTGTGTTCTATGCTGAGGACAAAAATACCAAACACCGATTCCTCCAGAGTTTGGACTAATTTAAATCAAACTTCGTTCGCAGATCTCTCTTGTTAAACTTAGCCTAATTTAAACAGCATTATACTCACAGCATAATAAAGAAAACTAAAACCCTGCACACTATCCCTAGCAATGCAATTATTCAGTCCCTGCTCTATCAAGTTCTAAGGAAACAGTACATTTCCCAATGCTAAAGTCCCTAACAGCACATACAAATGGGTGATCAAGCCACAAGCATGCATACAATAAGCATAGATAGAAACTGTGAACACATAAAACAACCTTAATTAGATATGAAAAAGAGTTTACATCAACTACTCAATAAGAATCCCCAACTAATGGTTTTAGCCTTTCATGGCAAGGAAACTCCTTTTACACTAAAGAAGAGGAATCAAGAGAAATTGCTTGCTTACAAAGGAGTGGGGATGTCTCCTTCACCTCTAGGAAACTCACAATCTCTCAAAAACTCACTAATCTCCCTAAAAGATGAAAACTTGGCCCCTTGCTCTGCTCTATGCTCTCTAAAATTCACATTCTTCAAACCTCTCAGTAATGAACCGTTCTCTTGGCTCCCCCCTAATTCTGTGCAAATCAGGCTTAAAAAGGGCTTCCTGATCTCGACATCGCGCTTAGCACCATTCTCGCGCTTAGCACAAGTAAGTGAATTTGAGCTTAGCGTCAATCTCACGCTAAGCCTGGAAAGCGACAGACAACTCGCTTAGCGAGCTAATAATGTGCTAAGCGCGTGCTTGCATAGCAGATGTCTTTCTAGATTCCCCTTTACTCGCTAAGCGCACTGGGGTTGGGTTTAGCCATTGATGCGCACTAAGCACATTGAGCTCGCTTAGCGCGATGACTCCTTTGGCACTTATTCAAAATAGCTTCTTTTTATTTACAATCCTACCAAAAAGAACCATAAATTTGAAGATTTATATACATTTTGGAAAAATTTTCTGTACAAAAGTTAATGATGAAGAAAGTCTCGTGCACAGAAAAAATATGTGCACTGTAGTGTTTGGATCCAAAAAGAGAAGGAAATTCAAATTAAACACTTTTATTGTTAACCGTAGAATTTTTAAGATGTCAGAACTTGGAACTCCTTTTTATTTATTTATCGTGTGTGAGTAAAATAGAGTTCTAACTAAGTTTGAGTAATTGTGCAAGGAAAACATAAGGGAAAAAGAAGAAAAACATAAGGGAAAAAGTAGGCACAAAGAACACAAACTTGTTATAATAGTTCACTCAACTAATGTTATATCTAGTTTTCCATCAACCTTAAAGGGTTTCATTAGACAACATGGTCATAAACAAGTATTTTCTATTTTATTTCTAGTCATAACAAACTAACAATCTCAACTCGAGACAGGTAATTCAAATATTTTTTAACACTAAATCATTCTTGTCTTTTCACAAACAATATGTTTAAAAAGATTATAAGGTAATCAACTCACCATGTGAGGATGTGAAAGTTTAATTCAAATTCAGGCTACCTTGCCAAGCAAAGAATATAACATATAAGACTTGTGTATATAGTCCAAAGGTTTCATTAGAGCAAGAAAGGTGTTTCGTCCGGATATATAGTCCAAAGGTTTAAAGGTTTCATTAGAGAAGAACTCCTAATTAAGCTATATATCCGGATATATATTCCAAAGGTTTCATCATTAAACACATTTAAAATAAAAAGACAAAATTGTGTTGTTTTTCCATGAAACTCTTTATGTACACAGTGGGGTTTCATAATAAAAAACAAATTAAAAAGAAAGAAATGGCGAAAGTCAAGATGGGTCACCCACCGGGTCAATGTGAACAAAACCAACACGCCACCATTATAAATTAAAATTATTATTTTGATTTTTTATGTACGGATTTTGTTCATTGCATATGAGAAAAACAACTGCTCTAATACGAAACAGTTGTTCTTCTTTTTCAGCATCCAATTTGCATCTCTTGCTCGAAGAATCAATCCTTTACTTTTGTTTCATGGGCTCATTTTGGGACCATAGAGCGCCATGACGCCATGACCAAACCCAACACTTTCTTTCACAATCTAATCAAGCCCTTCAAATTCAGCTCCAGCAAAGGTAAAGCAACAAAACCCAATTCTTCTCCTTTTTTCTTAAAATAGTTATTTTTGAATTTATTTTCCGGTTGCTGAGTATCCCATCATAATAAAATTATAAACTTTATGTATATAATTAGAGGGACAAACCGAAGAAAACGAAATACAGAACTTAGCTGCACAGGAGCAGAAGATCTTCCCCTACGAAACATTGGTTGCTGCTACCAACAAATTTCATATTCTTAACAAGCTAGGTGAAGGAGGATTTGGACCCGTCTATAAGGTACTAAATCAATTTTCAATCTTTATTCGTTTTTTCATGTTTGAGTTTATTAAGCTTGGAATTTGAGAAATGATTCAATTAAATCAAATATTTTTTATAGAACATGAATTTTAACCTAATTTAATTTCAAGAATAACTCGTAGAACAATAACTGTCCTCAACTTATATATACTTTATCTTTAACGCTATCTTTCTAACTAGTGTGGTGGGACTTATGTTTTTTCTAATAGTTTAAGCAAATAAATTTTACTGGGGATTAAGGAAGAACTATTATTAATTCTCTGTACCCAGAAAGGCTTACAAATTTTCGAGAAAGTTCTACATGGATAAATTGTTGTTACTAATTTATGGTTTTACTTGGTAAGCAAAAAAATCTGAGACTTGTTCTAATTTTTGGATATTTTTTTAATTCAATTTGGGACCATAAAGGGGAAATTGAATGATGGGAGAGAGATTGCGGTGAAGAAGTTATCGCATAGATCGAATCAAGGGAAGACGCAGTTCGTCAACGAGGCAAAGTTGTTGGCACGTGTGCAGCACCGTAATGTGGTGAATTTGTTTGGTTATTGTACCCATGGCTCCGAAAAGCTTCTTGTTTACGAGTATGTCCGTCGCGAGAGCCTCGACAAGCTTCTCTTCAGTGAGTGCTTCTTTGCAAAGCCCCTTTGTTTACTTGATTTGATTGTTATTTTCCTGTGTTGTCAAAGCCATTCAATTTAACATATAGTTGAGAATTTGATCATCAAATGTATGTGCATGAAAAATATATATGTTGAGAGATATTGGCCTTTTCATGATTAGTTTTTTAATCCCTCCCAGAAGCTACCATGGCCACCCATAAAAAATGCCATTCTAAATTTTTGAGTTTCTTACAAATTAAGTATGGACAATGGACCTAAGTGAATGATTTGACCTACGATAGTTTGATATATTCTTGATAGTTAATATCTGAACACTCACTTATTTTAAACACTTCATCAATAATTATTTTTTCTCTTCCTATCATATCATCTATCTTATATTTTTTTTTCTTTTTGGTTCATTCTCTCTGTCTCTATCTGTGTGTCAAATAGTTTTGGATGCCAAAAAAATCTTTTTCCTATTCTTTCTTATAGAACTTCTGCAATGTCAAGTCCAGCCCATATTCTGTTGAGAGTGTCAATTAAGCCTTTGAGTTGTTGACTCCATATTTTCAAATTTCAAGCCAATATGGGAAATGGTTTTGAGGTTTTCCCTTCAACTAAAATTTCATTGTGCTCCTAAACATGTTCTGTTTTCAGATTTTTTTGTGTGACTTCCCTAGACCCGATGCATTTTTTTTCTTTTTCATAATATCATAATATGGATTTTTATTTCTTTTTACATTAACATCGCAACTACCTGTGAGTCCCAAGACGTGCTTTCTTTTTCATCCCTTCTCATCTAAAGTAATTCCTTGTTCGGAAAGCCTTAGGAAACTAGAAAGAGACAGCACTTAATCCCTTGACCTTGACATACATAAAATTATTAATTAATTGGATACATGTTTATAACGTTCAAAACTAAATACGCAAACCCATTTTTTTATTTTTCTTCAGTTAAGCACACAACTTGCAACCTAGAAAGTTTCTAGATTGTAGGACACCTCCACCTTCGAAGAAGATGAAAGAAACTTCCACCCAACACCCTTTAATTATGTTGATTTTTCTCATAATAATGCCTTCATAAGATTAGGTGTACCTGACCTAATTTTTTAATTTAAAAGTTACTATAAAGTAGGAGTTAAAATTAAAAATAAAAAATTATTTAATTTTAAATCTTTTCAATTTTTAAAATTATTTTTAGATTGAAATTTATTGGATGATAGTGTATAATTTTAGATTTTGAGATCTGAAATAAAAAAATTAAAAAAATAAGAATATATTTTTTTATAAAATTCTGTTTGGCTTATTTTTTTTTCTCTTTTTTAACAAATCCCAAATAAAATGAATCAAAATATTACCTTGATATACTAATGCTAATTTGAAGTATTGATGTATTATAATGCAATAGGTTAAGTTAAATTTAATTTATTATTCATAACTTTTTGATTTGTGGATTGAGATGTGTAATTTTTGTGTTCTACGGAATAAAACACTTATTCAAACACGACCATTCAAAACTGGATATATAAAACAAATATTTACATGTTAAAAATTAATGCAGAATCCCAGAAGAAAGAGCAGCTAGATTGGAAACGTAGGTTTGACATAATCACTGGGGTGGCAAGAGGGTTGCTTTATCTACACGAAGACTCTCACAACTGCATTATACATCGCGACATAAAGGCAAGTAACATCTTACTGGATGAAAAATGGGTCCCCAAGATTGCAGATTTTGGCCTCGCACGCCTCTTCCCCGAAGACCAAACCCATGTCAACACCCGTGTGGCTGGAACCAAGTATGTAGCAATAATCTCTTTCATCCTAAAAGTTTTCAACCAAATACATTTAAATTATCAAAAGTCAACACGTTTGTTAATTAAATATATACCATCACAACCGTTCTGCCCATATATGGAATTTATTTAAAATTGAAAATTTCAGCCTATAAGTCGTTCGTGATCTAGTACTATTATTACTTTCGTAGATTTGAAGAAAAATTTCCAGCTTAAATATATGTTTGAAATTTGTGTAAATATAATGAGTTTTGTTTTTAGCTCTGGTAAAAATATTTGAGTTTTTTTTATCCTGACAATGTTCATTGTCACTTGTTTTAGTATCCGTCATAACCTGCCATTAAAAAATGCATTACATTTTTTTGGTACAGAAAAAAAATGCTTTACATTTCTACAAATATAATATTTTTTTGTTTTTTTAATAACAAATTTTGTCTTTCTTCTCTGCAAATATAATGATTCTTATTTTTAGTTGCCTGATGACCACCCCAACGAGTTTTGATATGTTGTCATGTCAAAGATACTAAATTTATAGGGTCATAAAACATATTGGCCGAAATTTTCTTTATGTAAATTATAGAATGAGCTTAATAAAACATTAAGGTTATGTTTCATAGGATATTTTAACTTATTTTAAACTTTTTTAAGTCCCTAAAAAATTTGTTTATCTATTTGATAAATAAGGTTTTTTATAAACTTGTTAGTAGCTTATGATTATATTCGGTAAAATTAACTTAAAATTAATTAGAAACTAAAAAATTAGTTGTTAGCTAAAAGTTAAAATGTTAGCTAATTAAATTATAAATATTTGATAAAATTAGTTGTTAAAGTAATTAAAAAATGTAAAATGACAATAAAAAATTATAAAATTATTATTTATTTAAAAATGATAACTAGGAAATTTAATAAATATACTGAATATAAAAATAAAAAATATAAAAAGCTAAAAGTTAATATTTGAAAAAATGTTACTTTGAGTAGTATTCCAAAAAAAAAAATGCTAGAAGTTATTAAATAAATTATTTACCAAACATCCAAACAAGTTTTTTTTATCTAGTAAAAAGGTTAGAAGTTAACTAAAATTTCTTGTTGAATATAATCAAATAAGCTTTTTAAATGTTATTTGAAATAATATTTTTCAAAACGCTAGTTTTTAACTTTTTATATTTTCTTTTATTTTTATCTTCAATATATTTATTCAATTTTTTAGTTATCATTTTAAAATAAATTATGATTTTATTATTTTTCTGTGATTTTATATTTTTTTAATGATTATACTAATTAATTTTATTAAATAATTATAATTTAATAAACTAATTTTTTTAACTTTATTAGCTATCTTTCCCATTAATTTTGTGGAATTTAACTTAAATAAACAATTATTATATGTTTAAATCTATTACGGCTTCTGAAAGTACATAATAATTACTAGTGTGTACACACACGCCAAAGAAAATATGCTCCACTAAAATTGTTTAAAATAAAATGCATCTTTTCATGTCCTGCCGCATAACATTCTTTTGAATACATTTTTATTTTTTGGTATGTACCATAGTTTTATAAAATAATAATACTAATAACATAGGAAATATGATGTGATATGCAGTGGCTATTTGGCTCCGGAGTATTTAATGCATGGACATTTATCCGTGAAAGCAGACGTATTTAGCTATGGGGTTTTGGTGTTGGAATTGGTCAGTGGCCTGAGAAATTCATCGTTTGATATGGACGTTAGTGCACAGAATCTCCTGGACTGGGTAATAATATTACAATAACTTTTAAATTATCCCACACTATTATCTTGCTAATCTTTTTTATTTATTTGTAGCTTTTTGCTAGTATTAAGGTTAGGAGTTATGACTGTTCGCATTTTGACTTCTTGCCTATTTGGTAGAGGTAGACTTTCATTCGTTTATTATTTTAGGTAATTAGTTGTCGCGTGTTTAATTGGTGGGACATACTAATATTGAGGTATCTTTCCGCCAACCAATTGACATTGCCAACTCGAATACTGGTCATGGGTCATAGTTCCTGCGTATTTAGGTAAAAGTATCAAATTGGGTTCTTTTTATAAATTTTTTTTATCAAAATGAAGTTGTTTTGTTATTTATCTTATGGGTCTTTTTTTTTACTACAACGCGCCTACCTGAAGAGTGCGTTCCAGGTAAAGGTGACACATGACACGACTTGGAATACGCCCTGCGTACAGACGCGATGGATAGCGCTGTAGCAGGCGCCTTGGGTCGTGTTGGGGATCCAGGTGCGTTGGGTCGCGCCTGGACCTAATTGGGTCACATTTTATTTAATATTTTTGATATTTTGTATATTATTTTTATTTAATATATTTTTATATTATTTTTTATTTATTTTATTTAATAGTTTTTATATTAAATAAATTATTAACATTATGTATGATTTTAAAGTCATAAATAATTTTTTATATTGTTTTTATTTACTATATTTTTTATATTTTATTTAATATTTATATATTAAATAAATCCTTAATATCAGAAAAAAATAAAGAAAATATTAAATATAAAAAAGTAAAAATTATTAAATAAGCCATTCTTATGAGTGTTTTTTTTTTATATATTAAGTGTTTTTTTTAGATAAGCCATTCTTATTTAATTAACTTAATATATGGTAATAGCAACTGCAAATATATCAACTTAATACACATACTTTTTTGGTATTAACAACTTAATACTCATACTATTAACGTCAGTGTCATTATTTATGTTTTATCTTATATTATTAGGCTTAAAAATATTTTTGTTTTGTTACTCAAATTTAGATTATTTGTTTTAAGGGAACAAAAAGATTTTTCTGCCATTAGAACTTGTGTATAAAGGAATTCTATCTATTATTTCGTTCCAGGCTCATAAAATGTCAAGACTTACCTTACGTGAAAATATCTTATATTTTAGAATAATTAATTAGAAATTACATGTAACTTGTTAATAGTATAAGTTTTAAAATTTAAATTTACACTTAACTAAACTAAAAAATTAAGTCATATCAAGTGAGAATTATTTATAATTTTAATATAATTTAATTTGATCACATTACTAATTAATATGGTCATAATTTGTCATCAAAAAAGTAAAAAATATTAAATAAAATATAAAAAAATAGAAAATATTAAATTCTATTTTTGGTTTTTTATATTGTTTTTATGATATTTTTTATATTATTTTATTTAATATTTTTTACTTTTTTATATTTTATATTTTATTTAATATTTTCTTTATTTTTTCTAATATTAAGGATTTATTTAATATATAAATATTAAATAAAATATAAAAAATATAGTAAATAAAAATAATATAAAAAATTATTTATGACTTTAAAATAATACATAATGTTAATAATTTATTTAATATAGAAACTATTAAATAAAATATAAAAAAATAAAATAAAATAATATAAAAATATTAAATAAAAACAATATATAAAATATAAAAAATATTAAATAAAGTGTGACCCAACTGGATCGCGCCTGGGTCCCCAGCGCGACCTAAAGCGTCTGGGTCCCCAACACGACCCAATGCGCCCAATGCGCATGCGCATGTACACAGGACGCGTCCCAAGTCGTGTCACGTGTCATCTTTACGTGGAACACACACCTCGGATAGACACATTATAGTAAAAAAGAGAGACACATGGGATAAATAACTACAAAACAGCCCCATTTTAGTAAAAAAATTGTAAAAAGGACCCAGTTTAGTAGTTTTGCCGCGTATTTAAGATGGAAAAAATTGAATGTAATATATTAAGATATTTCATACATAAAAAAGGAACAAATATATATTGAAAAGTATGATTTATTTTCTTTTCTTTTAATCTATAATATATGTGATGAAATTATGACAATAATGAGGATGTTATGCATATTGTTGTATTTAAAATTAGGAAAATGATAATAGTTATCCCTCGGACATTAATTGAAAAACTAAAAGTTAAATTTTTGTATAGAATATGTTACTAACATATTCTTATAGTGATATTTAATGTAACATTATTATTTGTAAGAGTAAATACGTACATTGTAAAGACTTGTTATTATGTTATCTAATCATAAACATGCATAATGAGTATGAATTCATAAATTTTCTAATAACTATCTTTTATTTATATATATATATATATATATATATAAACCATCTTAAAAGTGATATCTATTATATATTTTAGTGTAATAATATATTGAAATTAAACTCTATTTTTAATAAAAATTACTGCATATATTAATTTCTTAACTACTACTCTCAAAATACTACTTAGTCAGATTCTTAAAATTAAATGTATTTACAATTTGGCTCTAAGTTGCAAATTAACAAAAAAGAAAACGCAGAAAAATAATGAAGACTGCTGCACTTAAATTACCTCAAGTAATGGCAGAGTGTATCTATAGGAACATGCAAAAGCCTTCAATGTCGTCATGGAAGCGTGACATGCCTTCTTCAAACATTTGTGTTCTCTCCACTGTAATAAATACAAAGTATTACAAAACATCATAGCATAAGTGAGTCTAAATTTGTGCACATTTATTTTAATTACACTGATCAACTGAGGATCAAGTGCACTGTTTAGTTGTCTGTCTAACTTCTTATTGCATGAATTCCAAGACGAATCCAATAGTTCACAAAAGGAAGGATCTAGATGTTTTTGTCAATGTCTGTTTGTGTTTTGCAAACACAAGCATGCAAACACAAACGATTACACAAACATATAGCGTGCTTGAGTATGCGTTTTGGTTGGACGTGACGCCAATTTTCTAAAGCAAAAAATATTAGCTTCTCCGTTAACAAGAGGCTTTGACGCGAGAAAAAAGAAAGCATGTGCGTCCCAGACGCTTTTCCAAACACGCTGATACCCCAAGTTGTTTAATCTCATTTTTACTTGAAGTTCAACAATTATGAATGCAAAACATTTCTAATTTTGATGTCTTTGTTTATTTTTTTCCTTTAATCTTATAGGCATACAGGCTATACAAGAAAGGGAGGGCATTAGAAATCGTGGACCCAACATTGGCCTCCACAGCGGTAACAGAACAAGCAGAAATGTGCATTCAACTGGGTCTACTCTGCACACAAGGTGATCTAAACCTACGTCCTACGATGGGGCGTGTGATTGTGGTGTTGTCAAAGAAACCGCCAGGCCACATGGAAGAACCAACAAGACCAGGAATACCCGGTTCCAGATACAGAAGAGTATCACGCAGACCCTATGCAATGTCTTCTGGGGAAGTTGATGATGACTCTAATTTGCACACTTTTGATTCTTCAAGAAATTGTGGCACTAACACTACCACTTCTGCAACAACACCAACAACAAGCTCCAATACTACAGCTGAAGTAGACCGGCGAGGGAAACGACCGATGCAACGTTTGGTGTTGCGTGATTAGTTTTTGAAGAAAGAAATTGAGGGCACTTATTGTTTTATTTTTTGGTATCATGAATTTTGTAATCATGTAATTAAATACTTATGATGTAAATGTTATCAGGAGTAGGGAAATTTTTTCAGTGCCACTGGAGCAATTCTTTTTGCTTGTAAAAAGAATAATTTAAAAAACTATATGAAGAAATATAACTTCGTAGGAGTAGGTTCTCTCACGTAAAATTTGACTAAGTTATCAAAATTATGTTTTGATGAACTTGGCTTGACAGGAATAGAAAAGTCTATTCAAAAGCGATTGTAATACAACCTAAAATTTGAGAAGTTGAATGTGTTCTCAGATGGAGTTGACAATTTTGATAATTTCATTAAGGTATGTAAGATTGAAACAAACATCTTTTTCAACAATCAAAATACCATTTGACGTGGTCGTGGAGAAGTTATACAAAGACAATTACTAGTGACAAATGAATATTTTTAGGAATATTATTGTACACATATCAAAAATAATATAATTTGATCGTTAGTATTAGAAGTCTATAAATAAAATTGTTAAATGTCAATTTTTGTGGGATTGAAATACTATCACTTAATTTCCCAAATACCAACAAGGCCTACATCGAAAATTGGCAAAAGGTCATCGTGTATGTATTCAATTTTCATATTTTACGAATTTGTGTCTATTTACTTTACTGTATCTCTATAAACCTTTTTTTTTTATCTTCATTTCTTCTTTAAACCTTACATGTTCCTTATTATTATCAAAATTATTATAAAATTAATCATTAAATTGAAAACACTTGTATCAAAGTTTCCTTATTAATTATCTTATAAACTATTGTATTATTGTAATAAAAATGGATATATTTATCGAAATTATAATTATGATATGCATTAAGTACCAAACAATTCTCTAATAAGTTGAAAATTATGAACTTGTTTATTTAATAAATAAAAAACTCATAATCGAGAATAGATTTTATGTCTCATCTTTAAACATTTATTTATTAATAAAATCATTTAGTGAAAATTGGGATTGTATAACCTTATAAAGTTTTGTTCATTACTATATATAAGTGTTGCAATTTTAATGTTTATTTCAAAAGAATTTTTTTAAGATTTAATTAAATGGAAATCATAAGGTAGACAAGGAAAGTTATGACATTTATTTTTAAGAATTTGAAACTCAAATCTCTTACAATTAAGCAATCAGTTACATCTCTTATTAATGTCAATAAAAGTTGGAATCTAAAGGGGGACAATGGCAATTATAGACTCATAATCAGTGATAAAAAAAGATGGTTGGCAAAAACTGATGCAATCAACAAGTATTGGAACGTGAATTCAAAAGTGATTGAGGTGCCAACTGTTTTGTTCCTCCTCTTTGCTTCTATTAATCTCTCTCCCTCCCTCTTTACTCTTAGGTTATTTCTTTTCCTTTGCGAGTTCTGTAACCTTAGCTCCGCTAAGATGTTCTTGTTGTATCTTGGGTGGTTTATGTGGGACACCATGGATTTACCTTTTAGGTCAATGACTGCCACGCCTCAAGAAGTTTAACCGCATTCATAATTTTCGACTTCAGCAACAACAATATAAAAGGTTTAGTTCATGGCTGAAACCACAAAACCTGTCAATAATGCCAACCCCACGCCACCGACTGCAAGCTTTGCCAAGTCGCTACCTGATGTCTCAAAAATTGGGGTCTTCATTGGCCAAAACTTCTATTGCTGTTAGGAACATTTTCATACCTTGTTGGACATGCATGGAGTTGTCTTCGCTCTTTCCACTCCCAAACTTAATGCCGCTGCTGATGTTAGTCAACTTCAACAATGGGTTCAGGCCATTAAGGTATGTCATCTTACTTTGTTAGGTGCCTTGTCTAATGCTCTTTTTGATGTCTACTGCTCCTACAAGGAATCCAAAGAGATATGGGACTCTCTCATACCCAAATACATTGTCGAGGATGTGGTTAGGCAAAGATTCATCATCGCTAACTACTACCATTGGACCATGACATTAAGGTACAAATCAATGAATACCACAAGTTGTAGGAATACCCAAAGACTGAAAACATCTCTCTGCCTAACGAGTTTGTTTCTAAACTCCATATTGAAAAGCTGTTGGAATCCTGGATAGACTACAAACAACAGTTAAAGCATAGACACAAACAGATGTCACTACCACACCTTATCACCCATATTATCATTGAAGATACAAATAGGAAGGAAAGTGTTGCAACAAGGACCCAAGCAATGTCTGCCAAGGAAAACACAATACAAGACAAGTCATTTTATAAGAGGTATGCCAACAAAACTGATCACAATAACAAAAATAAGTACAAATATAATAACCCACGTGCTGCTCATTCTAATCCCATCCAACATGCTCCTACTTCTAATCCTTCTTTCAAGAAAAAGGGAGTCTGTTTTGTTTTTGGGAAGTTGGGACACTTTGCTCCTTAGTGTAGGTACAAAGTTGTGAGAAATGACAATCCTCCTAACCCTAGTGCTAACCTGGTTGAAGGAGACGACATTATTGTTATGGTCACTCAAGTGAATGTTGTCACCAATGTGAACAAATGGGTGGTAGACTTTGGGGCTACTAGGCACTTCTGTGCTAATAAGATTATGTTTACCTCCTACGCTGTTGTTGGGGATGGAGAAGAACAAGTTTATCTTGGTGATTTGAGAAATACTTCAATTCAAGGAAAGGGAAAAGTTCTTCTCAAGCTCACATTTGGGAAAAAACTGGCTTTGAATGATGTGATACATGTTCCCTCTATCAGAGTTAACCTTGTTTATGTAGCATAGTTGGGAAAGGTTGGGGTAAAGATTTCCTTTGAGTCTGATAAGATAGTTATGACTAAGAATGATGTATTTGTGGGGAAGGGTTATTGTGATTAAGGTCTCTTTGTACTCAATGTTTCTAAAGTGATTAATGAGAATGCATCTTCTTCTGCTTACTTGATTGATTCTTATGATATATGGCAGATAGATTAGGACATGTTAATCCAACATATGTTATGAAATTGCAACAACAACGTTTAATCAATATGCATGATAAACAAAGTAAGAAATGTGAAATATGTGTTGAATCGAAATTAACTAAGAAATCATGTCCTTCTATACCACGTGAAATTGAACTGCTAGGCTTAATTCATTATGATCTTGATGATTTAAAACAAACTATGACAAGAGGAGCTAATAGTTATTTTGTAACCTTTATAGATGGTTACTCTAGATATACTAAAGTTTATCTAATTAGACACAAAGATGAAGTGTTTGATATGTTTTTATATTATAAAGTTGAAGTTGAAAATCAATTGAATAGAAAAATCAAGAGGCTGAGATCCAATAGGGGTGGTGAATACACTTTGTTTAATGAATTTTGTGAAAAGGAAGGTATAATTCATGAAGTAACCCCACCATATTCCCTCGAGTCAAATGGAGTAGTTGAAAGGAAAAATAGAACACTTAAGGAAATGATGAATGCTTTACTTGTTAGTTCCTCTACTCCTAACAACCTTTGGGGAGAAGCCCTTTTGACTGCTCGTTTTTTACAAAATAGAATTCCACATAAGAAAACAGGTTTGAGCCCTTATGAATTATGCAAAGGATATAAACCAAACCTGAAATATTTGAGAGTGAGGGGGTGCCTAGCCAAAGTGATGTTACCCGATCCAAAGAAAAGGAAAATAGGACCTAATACTTTTGATTGCTTGTTTATTGGTTATGCTAAACATAGTGCTACCTATAGGTTTCTAGTTCTTAAGAGTGATATGATTGAGTGTGACATCATCGTGGAGCTAAGAATGCCGAATTCTTTGAGGATGTTTTCCCTTTGAGGTCGAGTGCTAGTTCCAGTACTGCTTCTAGTCTTGAAACCTAGTTGAAACCTATTGATGCAAGCTCCATTGGAGCTTGTAGGCCTAGGATCTTCTTCATCAATGGATTCCTTTGCTTCTTGGAAGATGAATGACAGCGGAATGGAGAAAGGAAGAGAGAGAGGAGATGCCACTTCAAGGAGAAGATGAGTCTAGAAGAAGCTCACCACCATAGGAGGCCATGGATAAGAGCTTGGACGAAGAAGGAGATGAATGAAGGGAGAGGGAGAGAAGAGCACGAAATTTTATGCTCCAAATGAGCTTTGAAATCTGAAGTTTAATATTCAAATGATCAAAGTTCAAAAAAATGCACACACATGACCTATATTTATAGCCTAAGTGTCACACAAAATTGGAGGGAAATTCAAATTTCACTTGAATTTGAAATTGAATTTGTGGAGCCAAACTTTGGAGCCAAAATTTCACTAATTATGATTAGTGAATTTTAGTTATGGTTCAGCCCACTAATCCAAGATCAATTCCAAGATTCTCCACTAAGTGTGCTTAGGTGTTATGAGGCATGAAAAGCATGAAGGACATGCACAAAGTGTGACTATATGATGTGGCAATGGGATGTAGTAAGCAAATGCTCACCTCCCCCTCTAAAATTTAATTGGATTGGGCTTCTACCAATTCAATTAAATTTATTTCCAATCACACACATCAAATACCCACTTAGTGCATGTGAAATTACAAAACTACCCCTAATACAAAAACTAGTCTAGGTGCCCTAAAATACAAGGGCTGAAAAATCCTATATTTCTAGGGTACCCTACCTACATTATGGAGCCCTAAATACAAGGCCCAAAAATAATGAAACCTTAATCTAATATTTACAAAGATAAGTGGGCTCGTACTTAGCCCATGGGCCCGAAATCTACCCTAAGGCTCATAAGAACCCTAGGGCCTTCTCTTGCATCTCTGGCCCAATCTACTTGGAGTTTTCTATCCAATGCCCTTGCGGGGTAGGATTGCATCACCTATAGTGAACCTATGGCGAGGATTTGAGGAGAAGTAAAAGACATAGGACAAAGAAATCTTTTGGAAATGACTTTTATACATATCTTATTATGGATGATCCCTTAAGTTTTTCAAAAGCTAATAGTTCTTCAGCCATTAGGATTGAAATTGATTTTATTAAAAAGAATAATACATGGAATTTAGTATATCTATCTGAGGGTGCAAATCCTATTGGATGTAAATGGATCTTTAAGAGGAAGTATAATCGTGATGAATCTATAGATAAATACATAGCAAGGTTGATTGCTAAAGGGTTTACTTAGAAACCTAACATAGATTTTTTTTATACCTTTGCACCTATTACAAGGATTTCCTCCATTAGGATTTTGATAGCCTTAGCTACAATCCATAAGTTAGTGATTCATCAGATGGGTGTTAAGACAACTTTCTTGAATGGTGATTTAGCGGAAGAGATATATATGACTCAACCTAAGGGGTGTGTGGTGGATGGTCAAGAGAACAAAATGTGCAAACTTTTGAAATCCCTATATGGTTTAAAACAAGTTCCTAAACAATGGCATGAAAAGTTTAATGAGACTTTACTTGTTGATGGTTTTTCTAGTAGTGATGCTAATAGATGCATGTATACAAAGTTTGTGAATGATGGCCATGTTATTATAAGCTTGTATGTGGATAACATACTTATTTTTGGTACATGCAATGATATAGTTTTTAAAACTAAATATTTATTAGCATCTAAATTTGATATGAAAGACATGGGTGAAGCAAGGGTTAATTTCGGAGTTAAAATTAAAAGGAAGGGAGATAGTATATTACTATCCTATGAGCATTATGTTGAGAAACTTCTCAAGAAGTATAAATATTATGACTTTAAGTCAGTGAGTACCCCTTATGATGCTAACTCTCAATTAAAGAAAAACATAGGAAAACTAATTGCTGAAACTCAATATGCCCAAATCATTAGGAGCTTATTGCATTTGATGAACTTTTCTAGATCTGATATTGCATACGCAACAGGCAGATTGAGTAGATATACCCATAATCCAAATCAGAACCATTGGGATGCACTTGCTAGACTCATGAGATATCTGGGAGGTACCATGGATTATGCTATTAATACAGTGGATTTCCCACAGTACTTGAAGGGTATAGCGATGCTAACTGGGTCTCTGATTCAGATGAGAGAAAATCCATTAGTGCTTATGTGTTTACTCTTGGTGATGGTGCTTTAGCTTGGAGATCAGCCAGACAAACTATTATTGCTAGATCAACAATGGAGTTGGAGTTTGTTGCTCTAGAAATGGCTGGTAGTGAGGCTGAGTGGTTGAAAAAATTCTTAGCTAACATTCCTTTGGGAATGAAACCGACCCCATCAATATCTATGCATTGTGATTCCTAGTCAGTGATAGCTGTGGCTAAGAATAAAGCATTTAATGGGAAAAATAGACATATACAACTGAGACATATTGTGGTTAAGCAGCTTCTAAAAGATGGAACAATTTCCATAGATTATGTGAAGTCAGAAGGAAACTTAGCAGATCCTTTGACAAAACCCCTAGGGATGAATATGATATTAGAAACATCGAGGGAAATAATACTTAAGCCACTTGAAAACAAACAAGTCATTGTAACCCAACCTTTGTGATTAGAGATCCCATGAAGAAGGTTCATACGGGTAAAATCAAGTCACTTGTTAGTTCTGCTAACACTCAAATTGATTTCTATCAATTTGCTTTTAGTCTATTCCTATGGTGTGAGAAAGTGTTAGAGCTGAATTAATGAAAGGATAAACTTTATAGTAAACTTTGTGTGTTTGAGAAAGTTTTACATCTTATAAAGTTTTTAATGATTTTCATATCACTTATGGGTGGTGTATGATTTGCAGCATGCACTTGATTGAATCACTTATATAAGTGTCAAGTGGGGCTGTTTGCATGAGATCTTGGCAAGTTCTCTAGAGCACTCATGAATATCGAGCACGCGCATGACCTAGTAGCGCAACACAATGATAACGGCAAAGATTGTGGAGGTGTCTTGTGATTGGTAGACCACTATCACATGCCAAGTGTTTTTGGTTCATATAGCTTGCTACACCAACTACACTATGTGTTAAGTCCTATCAGTCTAGGTCTGGTTCATATAACTTGCTATACCAAGTCCGATGGATTATACCTCATGTTAAGCCATAAATTTTATTTTCTTTATTAAATGTAATTTATTCTTTTGAAATATGTGGGGGATTGTTTTAATTTTAATGCTTATTTCAAAAGATTTTTTTAAAAGATTTAATTACATGGAAATCATAAGGCAAACAAGGAAACTTATGACATTTATTTTCAAGAATTTGAAATTCAAATCTCTTACAATTAAGCAATCAGTTACATACGCTATTAATACTAATAAAAGTGTGAATCAAGGGGGGGACAATGGCAATTATAGGCTCGTAATTGGTGATAAAAATGGTTGGCAGAAACTGATGCAATCAACAAGTATTTGAATGTGAATTTAAAAGTGATTGAGGTGCCAATTGTGTTGCTCCTCCTCTTTGCTTCTATTAATCTCTCCCCCTCTTTACTCCTAGGTTGTTTCTTTCCTTTGCAAGTTCTATAACCTTAGCCCCACCAAGACATTCTTGTTGTATCATGGGAGGTTTGCGTGAGACACCGCAGATAAACCTTTTAGGTCAGTGATTGCCACGCCTCAGGAGGTTTAACCGTGTTTGTGATTTTTGACTTCAACAACAACAATAAGTTGTTCTTGAAAATTAATACCTTTTCTTGATAATTATTCTAAAACAAACAAAAATGTTGTTAAATAATTTGAAATGGAAGCAAAAATAACTATTTTTATTTAGTATTTTTTTCTTTATAAATTATTGGAAAAAATAAATAAAAGTTGATGTAATCCAATAGATGAACCTTTCTTGACTGCACCACTGTTAGTCGTTATTTACGACTAACGTTTGTATTGAAGAGTTACATGAAATTAGCATCTTTTCCCTAATTTATGGTTCTTTTTGTAAGAATTTTACATATTTTTATGTTTATTTTGGTTTTACTCAGCAGATACTCCCAATTTTATGAATTAATGTGAATCAACTTCAGTTTCAGGCTAAAAGAAGAAGAAGGTTGAAGTAGCTGGTGTCTCGCTAAGCGAGGCATATGCGCTTAGCGAGTGATATCGGCTAAGTGAGACACTTAGCTCGCTTAGTGGGTTGGGAAACCCTAGAAGATGACCAGTGTCAGATGCACGTGCCCAGCGTGCCGTCAGCTCGCCCAACGAGTCATTTGTCCCTTCTCGCGCTCAGTGCACCCAGCTCGCCAAACTAGAATTCACTAACTCACGCTTAGCGAGAAAATCACGCTAAGCAAGCCTTCAGAATCTAAAATGTCAAGGAGCCTTTAAAACATTGAAGTTGGCGTAAAATAAGAGAGGAGTCAAAAAATAGAGCAAGAGAAGAAGCTGAAACGATAGAGCCTCAGCCTCCAAGAGGGTTTAGGTTTTAGGGTTTTAGAGGTGGAGGAGACATCCTCAACCAGTTGTAACCTTAGTTTTTCTTCAAAAATATATCCTTTGTGCTGAAAGTTGCTAACTTGCAATGGAAGGCTAAATCTCTTGTTGGGGAGTTCTGCTAAACCTTTGATGTAATATTCTCTTACTATCTATTTAAATTTGTTTTTATGTGTTTATTGCTCTTATCTGTGCTTATTTCTTGCATGCTTGTGACTTGATCACCCATTTGTATGTAAAGTTAGGATTTTTAGTACTGGGAAGTGCTTTGAACCCTTAGAACTTGATAGAGCAGGCTAGAAAACTGTATGTCTGGGGACGGAGTGCAGTGATTTAGTTTTTATTATGCTGTAATCTTAATGCAACTCATTTAGACTAAGTTTGTTAAGGGATCAATGACAAAGTTTAAATAGAGTTAGGCTCATTCACTCGAGGGATCTTGGTTTGGGTAATTTATTTTTCAACATAAGAACACTAAGACAACGTTAAATAGAGAAAAAACATTTAACAACATGAAAGTAAGTTCAGTAGAATAACCCAAAGTTTTTACTTGACTGTTTTTACTTCTCACTCTTAGATATTTTAATTTGTAGTTAATTAGAATTTTAGACAAAAACCCCTTTTATCATTTACTTGCTTTACATAAATTTTTGCTCATTGAACGCATATTTTCTGGATGAAACAAGTTCCATGTGATTCGATACTCGGTTCTTACCGTTTTATATTACCTGTGCGACTCAGTACACTTACTGATTAGCATCGCAGAGGAGTGCGAACAAACACCAGTTGGCTCTATTAATTAGAGAGGATCCAAGCCCTTTTTCATGTAAAATTTTCCAAACTTCTTTACCATCAAGCTTGGCTTCTCATCTTCAAGGTCAAATGAGTTGGAGTTATATCTATATCCATAATTCCTAAATGAGTTGGCCTGAAGAGTAATATATTTCTTTCCTTTGTCAACTTCTTCATTATCTATTCAACTAAAACTCGGGACCTTGAAGTTTTCTAAAGAGAATTTCTATATTCATGGTTGATAGATCCTTCGATTGAACTATAACAATGACCATAGGTTGCAGAGACCTGTTAAGACATCCTCAACACTTTGATTATTAACTATTTTTTTTTTCAAATTGTTTACTTAGACCAACTAGATGAGTGACTATATGAGTGAATCTATTTTGCATATCATAGATATGATGCTCTCACCATTTTTATTCTAAACATCATATATATGAAATCAAATGGAACACACTTGAAGGGGTTGAATAGAATTATTATTGTAAACCCCTAGAACTTTTTTTCCAAGATAAATATCTTTTTTTAAGACAGTTATGAAAAAGACATTAAAAATTAAATTGACAAAGTGATAATCCGGATAAGGTACTAAAACAAATTTTCACAAATAGAATTTTAAGAAACCGGTGCATCCAAAAGAGAGTTCATGAGAAAACAAGTCTAAAACACGAGAACAAAAGTATCGACACTATTTTATACTAGTTCATCAAATTGTGAGTTGCGTTCAATTCTCTTTCAACCTTAGAAGGGTTCCACTAATCAAAACATATTACAAAACAAGGATTTTTTTCCTTCTACTCCTAACTTACAACAAGTACTCTTTAGGCTATTTCTGGCACACCCTTAAACTCGCCCCTGAGATTGAAAACTCCTAAATATTCTTTGATCACTAAGACACTCGTGGATTTCTGAACAACAAGTTTGAGTGATTGCAATCAAATAACTCTCACATAGAGAGTATACAATGAAGAAAAAATTACAAAATAAATTTACTAATCAAAGAATAGTAGATTGAACACTCAGTGTATAATCCTCCAAAGATGAAAGATGTATCAGAGTATGAATGGCAACACTTTGAGAATATCAGATTGCAAAAGTTATATTCTGCCAAGCTTTCATCTTGATTTTATAGGCTTCAAAAATATGATTGTTGTGAGAATAGAAGTATGAACACTTGTTTAATACTAGTTTACTTAAATCATGGGCTACATCCAATTCTCCTTCAACCTTATAAGGGTTTCACTAATCAAAACAGATTACAAAACAAGTATTATTTCTTGGTTTACAATAAGTATTATCTAGGTTACTTTTGGCACACCTTCAATCTCACAATGAGATTGAAAACTCCCAGTATTCTTTGATCATCATCAACATCGTTGACAAGCATATCAATTAGTTTAGTTTTTTTTTTTTCTGAAATTTGGGTACAAAGTCATTTCCACAAGGACTTGTTTGTACGAGGCTATTTGTGTGAATTCATGTTCTAGGCAAAGGATAATTTGTTTTAAGACAAGTATAAACACAAAAAACAAAACAAATTAAAGGTGAGCAAAAACACAAACAATGGATGGCAAGGGGAGCTAAATGTAAAATGAAATGAAGTGTTGGGGATTTGACTACACTAAGCTAACAATCTCAATAACCATAAATATTTTCATTATCCGATGTTCATTGATGTGTCATTATTTTCTCCTATTTCTTACCCCTTTCTATCACCATTTTAATTACTGATTAGCCTTAATTGTCAAAATTAATTATGCAGTTTTATCATTTGGGCCTACTTGACTAATTCTGTGTTTTAATTTAATTTCAGGAAAATTATAAGCAATTGGGCTTGGATCCAGAATTGGGCTGAACCGACTTGGACTTGAAGAGAGCAGACGATTTTATTTGTCATCTAGTTTTATTTTATTTCGTTTTTGGGCTGTATTTTTGTAATTGGGCCACCAGACCTAGTGACCTTTAGTGAGCCCAACTTCTAGGGTTTTAAGTGTGGCTGGTAACTGTTCACAAGGCAGAGAGAATTTGTAGGGTTTTATTCTTCAGATTTCGTATTTACTGTTCACGCGCACTGTTCACGTAGCAATTCCAGTTTTGTTTTCTGCTTTTAATTCCACTTTCGTTTTCATTTTCTGCTTCTAATTTCAGTTTGTTTTCTACCCTTGATTTCCTTTTTGTTTCTGTGTTAATGGAAGGTTGAATCCCTAGTGTTGTTTTCTCTTGAGGATTAAGAATAGCTCTCTTTGAGGTTTTGTTCTTAACATAAAATTCTGATCAGTTTTTCCCCTTCACCAATTATTCTGTATTTGTTGTTGGTATTAATCCGTGCATGCTTAATGCTAGATTAATTGTCTCTGTGCTTAATTAACGATCATGCTTAATGGACATGTGAGAGGAATTAATTGGTGTATGTGTTGCTTAATCGCATAATGACAGTCTTGTGTTAATTTTCGCTTAGTAAATTAATTCCAGGTTGGATTAAGTGGTTGAACTGATTAGGGATAAATTCTCGTAACCTAGGATAAGAGACTTGCTTTTGAATCAAGGGAAACAACATGTTTTAGTTTTGTTATTTTCTTCAATTCAAGTTTGCTTGCTGTTTAATAGAAAAAGCAAACAACCCCCCCCCATTTCGTGACTGTTTTATTATTACATGTTATGAACATTTGTTTGATCATTGCTCACTGGGAGACAACCTAGGATCACTTCCTAGATACTGCATTTTATTGTTTATTTGATTCGGGTACGGCCCCGATCAAATTTGGCGCCGTTGCCTGGGAGTAATGGTCCAAAGGTTCATAATTATGTTTTTGTGTCTTTGTGTTTGTTTCTGTGTGTAGTTCTGTTGTTTAGTGTTGTTTGTGTGTGTTTCAGTCTTGTTCCCTGTTTAGAGGTGCCCCCTGTTCAAAGGTGAAAAATGTTGTGAATAATGCTTTGAATAGTGCTGTGAACAGTGTCGGTTTTTCTAATTAATTGGCGATTTATGTTTTGATAGCTAGAGTTATTATTTTTGGCTGATCTTTTGTGTGGTAGTTTCTTTTGATCCATATTTTGTGTGAAAAATACCAGAAGTACTTGGTGTGGCTGAATTTGAGAGATACAAAAAATTTGGGAACTTGTTTTTAGCAAAACTTAAAACGGCCATAACTTTTGCTTCGGTTATCAAAATGACTATTATTATATATGCATTTGGGGTATAAAAAAATTTGTCATGTTGTCATAACTAGCTAAAGCTGGTTGAGGTTCTCAGAACTTAAAAAATCAGCCGTTTACTAAGGTTTTTTATTTTTTAAATATTATTGTCCTATTTTTCTAAACTTTGCTTATGCAATTTTCATAGTTAGACTTTGAATTTTTGTCTGAAAATTTTTGTGCTATCTTTTCATGATTTTAGGGTGTTGCTCACAAATTTTCAGCTCATTTGGATATGTTTGAGTATAGTTGTAGTTTTACCCCCTTTTTAGTGCTTGTTTGAGAAATACATGATCTACTGCATATAGTACATGACTAGGGGCAATCCAGGTGATTTACAACCCTTTGATACTGAAATAGATATAACCTTTCATAGATTAGTTAGGCATAGTATGCATCCTGATCATTCTGTGTATTTTGAGCATTCTGAGCATTCCATGTATTGTGTGCATTCCGAGCATTTTGTTGCTGGTGATTCTAAACATTCTGATTTTGAGCATTCAGCTGCTAATTTTCATACTAAGAACATGGCTCAATCTCCACCTCGTGAGAGGACTCTTAGGGAGATGGCTGCACCTGACTTCACTTATGAAAGCTTGTGCATTCAATATCCTGATGAGGATGTTCCATATGTTCTCAAGACTAGACTAATATATTTGCTGCCCAAGTTTCATGGTCTTGCAGGTGAAGATCCTCATAAGCATCTTAAGGAGTTCCATATTGTCTGTTCCACCATGAAGCCCCCTGATGTTCAGGAAGAGCATATCTTTCTAAAGGCTTTTCCTCATTCTCTGGAGGGAGTGGCGAAAGATTGGTTGTGCTACCTTGCTCCCAGGTCCATTACCAGCTGGGATGACCTTAAGAGGGTGTTCATGGAGAAATTCTTTCCTGCATCTAGGACCACTGCCATCAGAAAAGACATTTCAGGCATCAGGCAACTTAGTGGAGAGAGCTTGTATGAGTACTGGGAAAGATTCAAGAAATTGTGTGTAAACTGTCCTCACCACTAAATTTCTGAGCAACTTCTTCTTCAATATTTCTATGAGGGACTTAGCAACATAGAGAGGAGTATGATTGATGCTGCCAGTGCTGGAGCTCTTGGCGATATGACTCCTATTGAGGCTAGGAATCTGATTGAGAATATGGCTTCCAACTCCCAACAATTTAGTGCAAGAAATGATGCTATTGTCCTTAGAGGAGTCCATGATATGGCCACGGATTCATCTTCATCTGCTGAAAATAAGAAGCTTGAGGGAAAACTTGATGCCTTGGTCAACCTAGTAACTCCGCTTGCCATAAATAAAAAATCTACATCTGCACCTTTTACTGTTGCAAGAGTCTGTGGTCTATGTTCTTCTGCTGATCACCACATAGACCTCTGTCCTTCTTTGCAGCAATCTGGAGTCAATGAGCAACCTGAAGCCTATGCTGCAAACATTTATAATAGACCCCCTCAGCAGCAAAACCAACAACAACAGAATAATTATTTCAAACAACAGATACAATCCAGGTTCGAGGAATCATCCAAATATGAGATGGGCAAATCCTCCACAACAACAACAGCAACAACAACAACAGCCTGCCCCTCCCTTCTAGAATGCTGCTGGTCCAAGTAGGCCATATGTTCCTCCTCCAATGCAGCATCAACAACAACAACAAAGACAACTAGAAACTGAGGCCCCTTCTCATCCTTCCTTAGAGGAGTTAGTGAGGCTAATGACCATCCAGAATATGCAATTTCAGCAAGAGACAAAAGCCTCCATTCAAAGTCTGACAAATCAGATGGGACAGATGGCTACTCAATTGAACCAAGCTCAGTCCCAAAATTCTAACAAATTGCCTTCACAAACTGTGTAGAATTCGAAAAATGGGAGTGCCATCACCTTGATGTATGGCAAGCAAATTAAAGTTCCTTCACCAGTAGCAGCACCTCCACCTAAACATGTCAAGCTTCATTCTACACCTAAAAGAGAGGAGGAGATAGCTGCACAAAAAAGAAAGCTTCTTGATCATGAGGGAGCTAACAAAAATTTTCAAACAGGTGAACCTTCTTCTAGTAGTTCTGACTTGCAACAGCCTCCTATCCCTCTTCAATTTCCACCAAGAGCAATTCCAAACAAAAAGATGGAAGAAGTGGATAAGGAGATCTTGGAGACCTTTAGGAAAGTAGAGGTGAACATACCTATGCTAGATGCCATCAAGCAAATTCCAAGATATGCCAAGTTTCTAAAGGAGCTGTGCACCCACAAAAGGAGGCTCAAAGGCAATGAAAGGATTAGCATGGGTAGAAATGTGTCAGCATTGATAGGTAAATTTGTTCCTCACATTCCTGAGAAATGTAAGGACCCAGGTACTTTCTGTATACCTTGCATTATTGGGAACAACAAATTTGGGAATGCCATGCTAGATCAAGGAGCATCAGTTAGTGTCATGCCTCTATCCATTTTCAATTCTTTGTCTCTTGGACCTATGCAACCTACGGGTGTGGTGGTGATTCAATTGGCAAATAGAAGTGTTGCTCACCCCACAGGTTTAATAGAGGATGTGTTGGTTTGGGTTGGTGAACTTATTTTTCCTGCTGATTTTTATGTTCTTGATATGGAAGACGTATTTTCCCATGGTTCAGTTCTAATTATTTTTGGTAGGCCATTTATGAAAACAACCCGAACCAAGATAGATGTTTATGCTGGCACATTGTCTATGGAATTTGGTGATATTGTTGTTCATTTTAACATTCTTGATGCAATGAAACATCCATCTGAGGATCATTCTATTTTTCGTGCTGAGATACTTGATCAGATTGTTGATGATTATATGTTTGATTTCGATTCTCTTCATGGTAGGAAACATCCATTTTTATCTGATTTGCATACTTGTCATTCCTCATGCATTGAATCTGAATCTGAGTTTGAATTTGATCATGTATCTGATTTTTATGCTGAGAGTAAATTTGAATTTGAGTCTGGTTCTGATTTTCTGGGTGTTGTACCTCTTGATGTTGATTTTTTAGAGTCAGAATGCACTAACCATGTTGCAGGAAGTACATATACTTCTGACATGCTTTGTGAGGTACAAGCTGAGGAACCCTCCTCTTCTTCTCCTACCCTGGTTCGTCCCACTGTTCAGCCACCATCCACACCAAAGTTGAAGCACTTACCAGCAAACCTCAAGTGTGCTTCCTTGGAGGACAAAGAAAAATTTCTAGTGATCATCTCTGCCTTCCTTGCTACTGAGCAAGAGGAGAAGTTGTTGCTAGTGCTCAAGAAGCACAAGAAAGCCATTGGATGGACTTTAACAGACATTCCTAGTATTAGCCCATCTACTTGCATGCATAGGATACTTTTAGAGGACGAAGCTAAGCCAGTGAGGCAGCCACAACGGTGACTCAACCCCATCATTCTAGATGTGGTGAAAAAGGAGGTGACCAAGCTCTTGCAAG
The DNA here is from genome assembly GCF_000004515.6 of Glycine max. Taxonomy (NCBI): domain Eukaryota; kingdom Viridiplantae; phylum Streptophyta; class Magnoliopsida; order Fabales; family Fabaceae; genus Glycine; species Glycine max. Next base: position 26,143,091 of record NC_038243.2, read on the forward strand.
CTGGAATCATCTACCCTATTTCTGACAGCCAGTGGGTGAGTCCTATCCAAGTGGTTCCTAAGAAGACAGACCTCACAGTGATGAAGAATGAGAGGGATGAGCTTATCCCCAGAAGAATGCAGAATAGCAGGCAAGTCTGCATTGATTATAGGAGGTTGAACCAGGCAACCAGAAAAGATCATTTTTCCTTGTCATTCATTGATCAAATGCTTGAGCGCTTGGCATGTAAGTCTCATTACTGTTTTCTTGATGGATTTTCTGGTTATTTACAAATTCATATTGCTCCTGAGGATCAAGAAAAGACCACATTCACCTGTCCCTTTGGCACTTTTGCCTATAGGAGGATGCCCTTTGGCCTATGCAACACCCCTGGTACCTTCCAGCGGTGTATGCTTAGCATTTTCAGTGACTTTTTAGAGAGTTGCATAGAGGTGTTTATGGATGATTTTACTGTTTATGGATCCTCTTTTGATGCATGTTTGGATAGTCTGGATACAGTTCTTAATAGATGCATTGAAACTAACCTTGTGCTGAATTTTGAAAAATGTCACTTCATGGTAGGACAAGGTATAGTTTTAGGGCATATCATTTCCAATATGGGCATAAAGGTAGACCCTGCAAAGATAGTTGTTATTTCACAATTGCCTTACCCCTCTTGCGTGCGAGAGGTTCGTTCTTTTCTTGGCCATGCAGGGTTTTATAGGCGTTTTATCAAGGACTTTAGCAAAGTGGCCCTTCCACTATCCAATCTGCTGCAAAAGGAGGTGGAGTTTGATTTTGATGATCGGTGCAAAGAGGATTTTGATTGCCTCAAGCATACGTTGACTACCACCCCTATCATTTAGGCACCTTTGGACAGCCCCATTTGAGCTGATGTGCGATGCATCCAATTATGCATTGGGGGTTGTCCTTGCGCAAAAGATTGACAAGCTGCCTCGAGTGATCTACTATGCTTCCAGAACTTTGGATGCTGCCCAAGCAAATTACACTACCACAAAGAAGGAGCTATTAGCGATAGTTTTTACTCTTGAGAAATTTCATTCATATTTGCTTGGTACTCGTGTTATTGTTTATATTGACCATGCAGCTCTGAAGTACCTGTTGAAGAAGGTTGAATCAAAGCCTAGATTGATCAGGTGGATGCTTTGGCTCCAAGAGTTTGATTTGGAGATCCGTGATTGGAGCGATGCACAAAACCTCATGGCTGACCACCTGAGTAGGATTGAGCGTGCGTCTGAGAACTCACCCATTCGGGATGATTTTCCGGATGACCATTTGTACATTCTGTATAATATTTCTGATTCCTTCCCCACTCATTTGTTTGCTAATATTGTGAATTATTTGGTTGCTTTTGTTTTTCCTCCCTTAGCATCTAAAGCTCAAACTGATAAAATTAAGAGCGATGCTAAGCATTATATTTGGGATGACCCCTATTTGTGGAAGTTGTGCAGTGACCAGGTTATTGGGAGATGCATTCCAGACCATGAGATTGACTCGGTCCTGAAATTCTGTCATTCTTCCGTACCAGGTGGCCATCTTGGCATACAGAGGATAGCTCGCAAGGTGGTTGACTGCGGTTTCTATTGGCCCACCATCTTCAAGGATGCGTGGAGAATCTGTAACACTTGTGAGCCTTGTCAGAAAGCAGGAATCTCACTTTCATGGAGACAACAAATGCCTCAACAACCTATGTTGTTCTGTGAGGTGTTTGATGTTTGGGGTATAGACTTTATGGGGCCTTTCCTTGTCTCTTTTGGTTTTGTTTATATTCTCCTTGCTGTTGATTATGTTTCAAAATGGGTGGAAGCCAAAGCCACCAGAACTAACGATGCTAAGGTTGTTGTGGATTTTGTTAGATCTAATCTGTTTTGCAGGTTTGGAGTCCCTAGAGCCATCATTAGTGATCAAGGCACCCATTTTTGTAACAGATCCATGTATGCCTTGCTCAAAAAGTATGGGGTCGTGCACAAAATTTCCACACCTTACCACCCCCAAACTAATGGGCAGGCTGAGATTTCAAACAGGGAGATAAAAAGGATCTTGGAGAAGATTGTGCAACCGAACAGAAAGGATTGGAGCACCAGGATGAATGATACTCTTTTGGCGTATAGGACTGCCTACAAAACACCCATAGGAATGTCTCCTTATCGGGTTGTCTTTGGTAAGACATGTCATCTTCCAATAGAGATAGAGCACAGAGCCTACTAGGCTGTAAAGACCTGCAACTTCTCTATTGATCAGGCTAGAGAGGAAAGGAAGTTGCAACTAAGTGAGCTAGATGAGATCCGTTTAGAAGCCTATGAGAATTCCAAATTCTACAAGGAGAAGACCAAGAAGTTCCATGACAGCTTGATAGCTAAGAAGGACTTCGTGGTTGGACAAAAGTTTTATTGTATAACTCTAGGCTCGGACTCATGAGTGGTAAGTTGAGGTCAAAGTGGATTGGTCCTTTTGTGGTGACTAATGTTTTTCCTTATGGTACAGTTGAGATCAAAAGTGAATCCACAGATAAGAGCATCAAGGTCAATGGACACCGGCTGAAACCATTCCTCACAAATCCCTCCTTGGTGGATGTAGTGGTGGAGGAGACCTCCTTACTTCACCCTACTTCTCTTCCGCCATGACTTAGGGAGTTTTCTTTTTCTGTCTCCCTCTTTACTTTTATTGCACTTGTCCAAAATTGTTAATTGTTCTGATTGCTCTTGATCTTATGATTGTGCTACATTGAGGACAATGTGTTGTTTAAGTGTGTGTGTGTGGGGGGGGGGGGGAGATTGTTCTTTGTTTGGGGTTTTCTAGGTTAATTTTGTTATTTTGGTTTTATGTTTTGTGTACAACATTTCATGTTTCTCTTTGAATTCTAGGTTATGTACAGGTAATGGGTAATTGTTTTTGAAATAGGAGTTTCTTGATATTTTGTGAACTGAAATCCTTGTTTTTCTCTACATGTCAAGTTAGTTTTCAAAGGTTGAATTTAAAGTGATAGATTTACCCTTGGTGAGATTTTGAGCCATCATCATCATCTATTTTATTCGGTGTGTTTTGCCCCATTGATTGCTTGCACAATAGCCTTGGCTTGACTCTTGTTGATAATTCTTGGTTCACATGCATGTTGGGAGATGATTTAGGCATTTTGTTCTTATAAGCCTCTAGCCAAATGAGCCTACCTTGAATTAATTCCTTTGATAGCCCCTTTGAGCCTATGTTCCATTTTCTTTGTTTTGAAGCTCATTACAAGCCTTATGTGAAAAACCATGATCTCACCCTACCCTTAAGGAATTTTGGAGCTTTGGAATTGTTTGGGGAATAAGTGTGGGGGGGTATGTGATCGAGGTCATACCCGAATCAAATAAACATTAAAAATGCAGTATCTAGGAAGTGATCCTAGGTCGTCTCCCAACGAGCAATGGTCAACCAAACGTTCATAACAGATAGTAATAAAACAATAACAAATTGGGGGGGTTGTTTGTTTTTGTAAATTAAACAACGAGTAAAATTGAATTAGAAAATATCAGAATTAAAACATGTTGCTTCCCCTTGATTCACAAGTAAGTCTCTTATCCTAGGTTACGAGAATTTATCCTTTATCAGTTCAACCACTTAATCCAACCCTAAATTAAATTATTAAGGCGTAGATTTTTTATTCATGGCAAGTTGGGTTACTAGGTTGACCAAGGCATCAAGTTTTCCTTCAAGCTTTTTATTTTCAGTAGATGAAGATGAATATGTGGCCACCTCATGGACTCCTCTAAGAACAATAGCATCATTTCTTGCATTGAATTGTTGGGAGTTGGAAGCCATCTTCTCAATCAAATTCCTAGCTTCAGCTGGGGTCATATCGCCAAGAGCTCCACCACTGGCAGCATCAATCATACTCCTCTCCATGTTGCTAAGTCCCTCATAGAAATATTGAAGAAAAAGTTGCTCAGAAATCTGGTGGTGAGGGCAGCTTGCACACAATTTCTTGAATCTTTCCCAGTACTCATACAAGCTTTCTCCACTAAGTTGCCTGATGCCTGAAATGTCTTTTCTTATGGCAGTGGTCCTAGATGCAGGGAAGAATTTCTCCAAGAACACCCTCTTAAGGTCATCCCAGCTAAAAATGGACCTGGGAGCAAGGTAGTATAGCCAATCTTTCGCCACTCCCTCCAGAGAATGAGGAAAAGCCTTTAGAAAGATATGATTTTCTTGGACATCAGGGGGCTTCATGGTGGAACAAACAATATGGAACTCCTTAAGATACTTATGAGGATCTTCACCTGCAAGACCATGAAACTTGGGCAGCAAATGTATTAGTCCAGTCTTAAGAACAGATGGATATTGAATGCAAGGGCTTTCATAAGTGAAATCAGGTGTAGCCATCTCCCTAAGAGTCCTCTCACGAGGTGGAGGTTGAGCCATGTTGTTAGTATAAAATTTAGTAGTGGAATGCTCAATATCAGAATATTCAGAATCACCCTCAACAGAATGCTCAGAATGCTCACAATGCATAGAATGACCAGGATGCACACTATGCCTAACTAATCTATGAAAGGTTCTATCTATTTCAGGATCAAAGGGTTGTAAGTCACCTGGATTGCCCCTAGTCATGCACTATATGCAGCAAATAATGTGTTTCTCAACAAACACCTAAAAAGGGGGTAAAACTACAGCTATATTCAAACGATATCAAAATGAGCCGAAATTTTGTGAGGAGCACCCTAAAATCATTAAAAGAGCACAAAAAATTTCAAACAAAAATTCAAAGTCTAACTATGGAAACTGCCTAAGGAAAGTTTAGAAAAATAGAACAATAAAACTTGAAAAATAATAAATAAAAAAACTTATTAAACAGGAGATTTTGGCTAGTTAGAGACCTCAACCAAGCTCCGTTGGGTTGCCACAACATGGGAAATTTTTTTCTACCCCAAATGCATATATAATAATAGTAGTCGCTAATGTAATGTTGTGTGAACAGTAACGCAGAATCAGTCTCTAATTCCATCGCTAAGAAGTATTCACTGCAAAACAATAAACTGAAACAGGGAAAGCGCTGAACAAGGGGTACTACTAAATTGCAAAACAGATCAAATAAAACAGAATACCACACTAACACAACACGAACACACTAAACAAAAGAAGTAAATGTAAAACAACTAAACATAAAACACGAATCACTAGCTATTATGAACCTTTGGCCCACTACTCCCTGGCAACGATGCCAAATTTGATCAAGGTCGTACCCGAATCAAATAAACATTAAAAATGCAGTATATAGGAAGTGATCCTAGGTCGTCTCCCAACAAGCAATGGTCAATCAAACGTTCATAACAGATAGTAATAAAACAGTAACGAATTGGGGGGGGGGGTGTTTGTTTTGAAAATTAAACAGCGAGTAAAATTGAATTAGAAAATATCAGAATTAAAACACGTTGCTTCCCCTTGATTCACAAGCAAGTCTCTTATCCTAGGTTACGAGAATATATCCTTTATCAGTTCAACCACTTAATCCAACCCTAAATTATATTACTAAGCGAAATTTAACATAAGGCATTCATTATGTGATTAAGCAACACATACACCAATTAATCATGAACGATCATTAAGCATGAACGTAAATTAAGCGCAGAGACAATTAATCAAGCACTAAGCATGCATGGATTAATAGCAACAAATACAGAGTAATTGGTGAAGAGGAAAAACTGATAAGAATTTAATAGTAATAATAGAACCTCAAAGAGAAAACAATGCTGGAGACTTAGCCTTCCATTAATCAATAGAGAACGAAATTGTAGATTGAAGCAGGAAACAAAATTTTATTGCTAAAACGAAAAGTCACTCAAACGAAAAAGAGAGTAGCACTCTAAAACTAAAACGAAAAAAAGAGAGAGGAGAGAGGAGAGAAAGAGAGAGGAAAGAGAGAGGAAGGAGAGAGGAGAGCTTAAACTAGAACCTTGGTGTTGTTATATAGTTTTCAGCCCCAAAGCTTTACAAATTTGTTTTAAATTCAAGCCCATAAATAATATAAAATCTAGATAAGATAAGATAACATAAGATCTAGATGAAATAATATCTAGATGAGATCAAATCTAGATAAGATAAGATTTAGATGAAATAATATCTAGATGAGATCAAATCTAGATAAGATCTAGATGAAATAATACCTAGATGAGATCAAATCTAAATAATATCTAGATGAGATAAAATCTAGATAAGATAAGATTTGGTAGGATAAAATTGTCTGCTCTTTTCAAGTCCAAGCCTAATTCCAGATTCAAGCCCAATTGCTTATAATTCTCCTGAAATTAAATTAAAAACACAAAATTAGTCTAGTAGGCCCAATTGATAAAACTGCATAATTAAATTGACAATTAAGGCTAATCAGTAATTAAAATGGTGACAAAAAGGGTTAAGAAATATGAGAAAATGATGACACATTAGTATGTTTCATTGGATGATATGTATTTTTGGCCATGCTTGATGATGCATTTTTGCCATGCTTGATGTATATACATATATTGCCTAATTGTTGCTTTATTGTTCAAATATTCAAAATGCTTTCAAATGCTAATGTTAAAAAAATGAAAAAAAATAGAAAAAGAATGAAGTTGAATAAATGAGGTCATGTTTTGAGGACTTTGACTGGTTTGAGGACTTGGTTGATTTTGTTGATATTGGAGGTTTTGGGTTTACTTTTTATGCTTAATTTATAATTTTGGTTTTGGGTTTACTACTTTTGCTTAATTTCCACTTATTCCACATTGCTCCTCTATTCCTTTGGGTTTTAGCTACTTATCCCATACTTTCCTCTACCTTGTCCTTGGCCCCATTACAACCTTAAAAGACCTTTTGATCCTCATGTGCATGTGTTTGTGGTGTTTGGTTGTCAATTTTAGAGTCTTGCCAAGTCTATGTGGTGTTTGTTTTTCATGGGTGCTCTGAGAGTAAACAGTAGCCTAGACACTTGAGAGATAGAGTGCATATCTTGTGAGGCTCTATCACTTTTAATTCAATTCTTGAGCTGATTGACTACCTTGCCATGTTTGAGGTGCTTGGATGATTTTCATGACTGTCTTGATTCTTTAACTCTTTACGTGTTGGATGTTGCCCATTCCTTTCATTCCTTGAAATTCATTGAGAAATATGTAAATGTTTTTGTGTTTGTTTGTCTCTCTTTAATGTCTCTGGATTTGTTCCTTGCTCTGCTTTTCGATTTTGCCCAGGAGTGCAAAAGGCTAATTGTGGGGGAATTTGATGTGTCATTATTTTCTCCTATTTCTTACCCCTTTCTATCACCATTTTAATTATTGATTAGCCTTAATTGTCAAATTAATTATGCAGTTTTATCATTTGGGCCTACTTGACTAATTTTGTGTTTTAATTTAATTTCAGGAGAACTATAAGCAATTGGGCTTGGATCCGGAATTGGGTTGAACCGGCTTGGACTTGAAGAGAGCAGACGATTTTATTTGTTGTCTAGTTTTATTTTATTTCATTTTTGGGCTGTATTTTTGTAATTGGGCCACTAGACCTAATGACCTTTAGTGAGCCCAGCTGCTAGGGTTTTAAGTGTGGTTGGTCACTATTCACGAGGCAGAAAGAATTTGTAGGGTTTTATTCTTCAGTTTTTTTATTTACTGTTCACGTAGCAATTCCAGTTTCATTTTCTGCTCTTGATTTCCTTGTCGTTTCTGTGTTAATGGAAGGCTGAATCCCTAGTGTTGTTTTCTCTTGAGGATTAGGCATAGCTCTCTTTGAGGTTTTGTTCTTAACATTAAATTCTGATCAATTTTTCCCCTTCACCAATTATTCTATATTTGTTGTTGATATTAATCTGTGCATGCATAATGCTTGATTAATTGTCTCTGTGCTTAATTAACGTTTATGCTTAATGGACATGTGAGAGGAATTAATTGGTGTATGTGTTACTTAATCACATAATGACAGCCTTGTGTAAATTTTCGCTTAGTAAATTAATTTCGGGTTGGATTAAGTTGTTGAACTGATTAGGGATAAATTCTCGTAACCTACGATAAGAGACTTGCTTTTGAATCAAGGGAAACAACATGTTTTAGTTCTGTTATTTTCTTCAATTCAAGTTTGCTTGCTGTTTAATTTACAAAAACAAACAACCCCCCCCCCCATTTTGTGACTGTTTTATTATTACATGTTATGAACATTTGTTTGATCATTGCTCACTGGGAGACGACCTAGGATCACTTCCTAAATATTGCATTTTAATGTTTATTTGATTCGGGTATGACCCCGATCATTCATTCTAATGTTACCTCAACCTACTATAGTGCTCTAACCATGATCCCTCATGTGAAAGAGCCTAAGTTGCTTAACTCAACTCCTAATCTCTTAGCAAGTCAAACTAAAACACTTGGATTAAAGAACAAAGATTTAATGAGGCTAACAAGTGATGTTCCATTCCTAGACATAACACCCATTAGAAGTTATTTTCAAATCTTAGTTAAAAAGCATTTCCCAATGACATTTTAAACTATGAAACATGTATATATGGATGATTATTAATGATACTAACAAACATCATTCTATTCCTAGACGAGACGTTCATTAGATGCTCTTTTTAAAATTAAGTTTTCAAGCATTTCTCAACGACAATAAAAACAAAGAAATAAAGCTAGGGTGATTAAGCCATAAAACAATCAATCAAAATAGAAATAATCAATAACATAATAATTAAATCTAAATAAATATAAAGATTAACTACATAAGAGTAAGCTTAGAATACTAATTCCTGAAGAATGGATACACTAGCCTCTCATTGTCATGAAAAGCATAAAAAATACACAAATGGAAGAGAGAAAAATGAAGGAAAAAATGAAGGAAATGGAAGATGGAAGCTCCAACCACCTCACATAATCCTAGGTTGATGCCCTTCTTTGATCCCAATGCTAAAAGTGTCTTATATAGCCCAAAAATCTCTACTTTGTCTTTTCTATGAAATGAGTAGCTCACTTAGAGTGACAATGCTCACACAGTGCGCCACCACTTTTACATTGACCAATATCATAAATTGTATTATCATAGGGGATTTGGGCATAGTACGAAAATCATTTGCTAAGAGCCTTTGATTCTCTTTAGCTTCCAAACACATGTCACATGACATCCTTTTGACGAACATCTGCACCTAGTGGGACACAAGTCGCTAAGCTAGCCACTCTAATTTTTTTTTCATTTCCTTAATTGATGCACCAACTCTTTGCAAAAGAACAATAAAACCAATAAATTCATTAGGAATTAACTTGAAGACACTAAAACATAAAAGAACACTAAATTATATCTTATTGGAGTCAAATTAAGCATTAAATGAGAATAAATAAGATAATTGTTCTGAAAATTAAGTGCAAAGATAAGCATCTTTGATGTGCCATCATTTTCTTCTATTTTCTAAACCCTTTTTGCACCATTTTAATTATTGATTGGTCTTAATTGTCAATTAATTAGGCAGTTTTATTATTTGGGCTCATTTAGCTAATTTGATGTTTTTAATCTAATTTCAGGAATTAATGAAACATTGGGCTTAATCCGGATTTTAGTTGTGGACTTGAAGAGGGCAAATAAAGCAGCGCTTACCTTAGTTAATTTCTAATTAGGAAATTTCGCAATTTTATTTTATGTTGTTCAGTGTTTATTTCGTTTTGGGCCAGAGTATTGTAATAGGGCCTAGTGACTTTGAGTGACTCGTTTTAAATAGCTGCCTTGGGATTCGTGCAAGGCATTCTGTTATGCTATTCTCATTATTCAGAGCTTTGGTTTTAGGTTTTCACGTTTTTCTGTTCCCTTGTTACAATTTTCGTTCTTAATGCAAATTTCCGTTTTCTGCTTCTAATTACGAGTTCATTCGTGCTTCTTCTTCTACTTTCATTTGGGTTTCTGTTCATTTACGTTTCTGTTCATTTACGTTTCTGTTCATTTATGTTTCTATTTCATGTTTCATTTGCGTTTTCTGTTTGAATCCATGGAAGGCTAGATTTTCTGGTGTTGTTTCCTTTTGAGGACGAAGCCCAACTCTCTTTGAGGTTTCGCTTGTAATGTGGTTTTTTGGCAGTTTTCCCTTCACCAGTTATCCCAATTTCGTGAATATTAATCAATGCATGCTTCGTGTTCGATTAATTGCCTCTGAGCCTAACTTGCGTTCATGCTTAATGGACGAAGGGCTAACTGGTGTATGTGGTGCCTAATCACGTATTGAAAACCCTAAGTTGATTTTTGCTTAGTAAATTGAAATAGGGTTGGATTAAGTGGTTGACTGTTAGGGACGAATTCTCCATAACCCAGGATAAGAGAATGGCTTCTGAATCAGAGGAAACAACCCATTTTTAATATTAGTAGTTTCGTATTCCAGTTTACTTGTTCTGCTCTTTAATTACCAAACAACCAAACCCCCCCCCCAATCGTTACTGTTACTGCAAGTATATTATGAACATTTGGTTTGTCACTGCTCGTTGGGAAACGACCTAGGATCACTTCCTAGTTACTGCATTTTCATGTTTATTTGATTCGGGTACGGCCTTGATCAAATTTGGCGCCGTTGCCGGGGAGCAGTGTCCAAAGGTTCATAATAGCTAGCTAGTGTTGTGTGTTTAATCCTTTCGTGTTGTATGTTTAAATTGTTAGTATTGTGTTAGTATGTGTGTTAGTGTTGTTCAGTGTCCTGGTATTTTGTTTAATGTGTATTCTGTTTCAGTTTTCCCATTAAGCGTTTCCCCTGTTTCAGTCTTGGGTGTTTTGCTGTGAAGATTGTGCTTGCGGCAAAAACAGAGTAGTAGTAGAAATCAATTAGAGATGGATTTTAGCGACCACCCATGCTGAATTATTTGAGATTTTTTGTTTTAATAGCTAGGGTTGTTATTTTTGGCTGAATTTTTTTGTGGTAACTTCTTTTAATCCATATTTTGTGGGAAAAATAGCTAGAGCCTTTAGTTTGGTCAGATTTGAAAGTTCCAAAAAACTAGCAAATTTTGTGTTTGTCAAAACTTCAAACCGCCATAACTTTTGCTCCGGTTATCAGAATCGCAATTATTATATATGCATTTGGGGTAGAAAAAAATTTCCTACGCCATGGCAGCTTGCCATAGGCCGGCTGAGGTCTCCATCGTCCAAAAAAAGCGATTCTGTCAAAAGTTTTTTATTTTTCAAGTTTTATTCACTTATTTTTCTTAACCTACCACTTTTAGCTTTCATAGTTAGACTTTGAATTTTCGTCTGAAATTTTTTGTGCTATCTTCTCATCATTTTATAGGGTTGCTCACAAAATTTCAAGTCATTTGGATATCATTTGAGGGTAGCTGTAGTTCAAACCTACACCTTTATTTACATGACAAGGCAACTAGTTGTGTGCATGCTGAATGTAGTGTATGACTAGAGGCAATCCATCTGACTTACAACCCTTTGATCTTGAGATAGATAGGACATTTCATAGATTAGTTAGGCATCATTTTATACCTTTTGATCATTCTGAGCATTCCATAACTGGTGAATCTGTGCATTCTGTTATTGGTGATTTTGAACATCCTGATCTTGAGCATTATAATTTTGAGCATTCTGATTCTGAGCATTCTGATTTTCCACATTCTGAGAACATGGCACAACCTCCACCTCGTGAGAGGACTCTAAGGGAAATGGCTGCACCTGATTTCACCTACGAAAGCTTGTGCATCCAATACCCTGATGAGGATGTCCCATATGTTCTTAAAACTGGACTGATTCATTTGCTTCCAAAGTTTCATGGCCTTGCAGGTGAAGACCCGCACAAACATTTGAAAGAATTTCACATTGTCTGCTCCACCATGAAACCCCCAGATGTCCAAGAGGATCACATATTTCTGAAGGCTTTTCCTCATTCATTAGAGGGAGTGGCAAAGGACTGGCTGTATTACCTTGCTCCAAGGTCCATCACGAGCTGGGATGACCTTAAGAGAGTATTCTTAGAAAAAAATTTCCCTGCTTCCAGGACCACAGCCATCAGGAAGGATATCTCAGGTATTAGACAACTCAGTGGAGAGAGCCTGTATGAGTACTGGGAGAGATTTAAGAAACTATGTGCCAGTTGCCCCCACCATCAGATTTCAGAACAGCTTCTTCTCCAATATTTTTATGAAGGACTCAGTAATATAGAGAGAAGTATGATAGATGCTGCCAGTGGTGGAGCCCTTGGAGACATGACTCCTGCTGAAGCCAGAAATTTAATTGAGAAGATGGCCTCCAACTCCCAGCAGTTTAGCTCCAGAAATGATGCCATAGTCATTAGAGGAGTGCATGAGGTAGCTACGAACCCATCTGCATCATCTGAAACTAAGAAGCTTGAAGGCAAACTGGATGCATTGGTTAACTTGGTAACCCAGCTGGCCTTGAATAAGAAATCTGTACCTGTCGCAAGGGTTTGTGGTTTGTGCTCCTCTGCTGACCACCATACAGACCTTTGCCCTTCCATGCAGCAACCTGGAGCAATTGAGCAGCCTGAAGCTTATGCTGCAAATATTTACAATAGACCTCCTTAACCTCAGCAGCAAAATCAACCACAACAGAGCAATTATGACCTCTCCAGCAACAGATACAACCCTGGATGGAGGAATCACCCTAACCTCAGATGGTCCAGCCCTCAGCAACAACAACAGCAGCCTGCTCCTTCCTTCCAAAATGCTGCTGGCCCAAGCAGACCATACATTCCTCCACCAATCCAACAACAGCAACAACCCCAGAAACAGCCAACAGTTGAGGTCCCTCCACAACCTTCCCTCGAAGAACTTGTGAGGCAAATGACTATGCAGAACATGCAGTTTCAGCAAGAGACCAGAGCCTCCATTCAGAGCTTAACCAATCAGATGGGACAATTGGCTACCCAATTGAATCAACAACAGTCCCAGAATTCTGACAAGCTGCCTTCTCAAGCTGTCCAAAATCCTAAAAATGTTAGTGCCATTTCATTGAGGTCGGGAAAGCAATGTCAAGGACCTCAACCCGTAGCACCTTCCTCATCTGCAAATGAACCTGCCAAACTTCACTTTATTCCAGAAAAAGGTGATGACAAAAATTTACCTAACAATTTCTGTGCAGGTGAATCTTCTTCCACAGGTAATTCTGATTTGCAGAAGCAGCACATTCCCCCTCTTCCATTCCCTCCAAGAGCAGTTTCCAACAAAAAAAATGGAAGAGGCAGAGAAAGAGATCTTGGAAACGTTTAGAAAAGTAGAGGTAAACATACCTCTGTTGGATGCAATAAAGCAAATTCCAAGATATGCCAAATTCTTGAAGGAGCTGTGCACTAATAAGCGGAAGCTTAAAGGAAGTGAACGAATTAGCATGGGCAGAAATGTCTCCGCATTGATTGGTAAATCTGTTCCTCAAATTCCTGAAAAATGCAAAGATCCAGGTACATTCAGCATACCTTGTATTATAGGGAATAGTAAGTTTGACAATGCCATGCTAGATTTAGGAGCCTCTGTTAGTGTTATGCCTCTGTCGATTTTTAATTCTCTATCTCTAGGTCCCTTGCAGTCAACTGATGTGGTAATTCATTTAGCTAATAGAAGTGTTGCCTATCCTGTTGGTTTCATAGAAGATGTCTTAGTTAGAGTTGGTGAACTGATTTTCCCTGTTGATTTTTATATCTTGAATATGGAAGATGGATTTTCTCAAGGATCAGTTCCCATCATTCTAGGCAAACCCTTTATGAAAACTGCTAGAACTAAGATAAATGTTTATGCAGGCACACTGTCTATGGAATTTGGTGACATAACTGTTCATTTTAATATTCTGGATGCTATGAAATACCCATCTGAAGATCTTTCTGTATTTTGTGCTGAACTAATTGACCATGTTGTTGATGAATACATGATTGATCTTTATTCTAATCTGCATGCCTCTCACTCTTCATGCATTGAGTCTAAAATTGTACTTGATCATATGTCTGAATTTGATGCTGAGAGTGATATTGATTGCATTTCTGGTGGTGGTGTTTTACCTCTCGAGATTGATTTTATAGAGTCAGATAGGACTAACCATGTTTCAGGAAGTACACATACCTCTGACTTTCTTTATGAGGTAAAGGCTGAGAAACCATCTCCTTCTACCACTGTCCAGCCGACCACACCAGAATTGAAGCCTCTGCCATCAAATTTAAAATACGCTTACTTGGATGATAGCAAGAGTTTTCCAGTGATTATATCTGCCTCCCTTGCTGATGAACAAGAGGAGAAGTTGTTGTCAGTTCTCAAGAAGCATAAGAAGGCTATAGGTTGGACCCTGGCGGACATTCCTGGTATTAGCCCATCCACATGTATGCATCGAATAAATTTAGAGGATGGAGCTAAACCAGTAAGACAACCACAGAGAAGACTCAACCCGGTGATTCTTGATGTAGTGAAGAAGGAGATAACCAAGCTTTTGCAAGCTGGAATCATTTATCCTATCTCCGATAGCCAATGGGTGAGTCCCGTCCAGGTAGTCCCGAAGAAGACTGGCCTCACAGTGATCAGAAATGAGAAGGAGGAGCTGATTCCTACTCGGGTGCAGAACAGTTGGAGAGTCTGCATTGACTATAGGAGGCTGAACCAGGTTACCAAAAAGGACCATTTTCCCCTGCCATTCATTGACCAGATGCTTGAACGCCTGGCAGGTAAATCCCACTACTGTTTCCTTGATGGTTTTTCTGGTTATATGCAAATTACTATTGCTCCAGAGGATCAGGAAAAGACCACATTCACCTGCCCCTTCGGCACTTTTGCTTATAAGAGGATGCCTTTCGGCCTGTGCAATGCCCCTGGTACCTTCCAGCGGTGCATGATTAGTATTTTCAGTGATTTTTTAGAAAATTGCATAGAGGTGTTTATGGATGATTTCACTGTATATGGATCTTCTTTTGATGGTTGTTTGAATAGTTTGGAAAAAGTTTTGAATAGATGCATTGAAACTAACCTTGTTCTAAATTTTGAAAAATGTCATTTTATGGTTGAGCAAGGTATAGTTTTAGGCCACATTATTTCCAATAAGGGTATGAAGTAGATCCTGCAAAAATTTCTGTTATTTCACAATTGCCTTACCCCTCTTGTGTGCGAGAGGTGCGATCTTTTCTTGGTCATGCAGGATTCTACAGGCGCTTTATAAGGGATTTTAGCAAAGTAGCCCTTCCACTGTCCAACTTGTTGCAAAAGGAGGTGGAGTTTGACTTTAATGACAGATGCAAAGAGGCTTTTGATTGCCTAAAAAAAGCGTTGACTACCACCCCATCATCCAGGCACCCGATTGGACAGCCCATTTTGAGCTTATGTGTGATGCATCAAATTATGCATTGGGGGCTGTCCTTGCTCAGAAAATTGATAAATTGCCCAGGGTGATGTATTATGCTTCTAGGACTTTAGATGCTGCCCAAGCAAATTATACTACTACTGAGAAAGAGCTTCTAGCCATAGTTTTTGCTCTTGAAAAATTTTGATCTTATTTGCTAGGTACTCGCATTATTGTTTATACTGACCATGCAGCTCTAAAGTACTTGTTGAAGAAGGCTGATTCTAAGCCTAGGTTGATCCGATGGATGCTCTAGCTCCAAGAGTTTGACTTGGAGATCCGTGATAAGAGCGGAGCACAAAATCTAGTTGCTGATCATTTGAGTCGAATCGAACGTGTCTCTGATGCAGATTCACCTATTCGGGATGATTTCCCGGATGATCATTTGTATATATTGTATAGTATTTCTGACTCTCTTTCTACTCCCTGGTTTGCTAACATTGTCAATTATTTAGTTGCCTCTGTTTTTCCTCCCTTAGCATCTAAGGCCCAAAAAGATAAAATTAAAAGTGATGCTAAGCATTTTATTTGGGATGACCCCTACTTGTGGAAATTGTGCAGTGATCAGGTCATTAGACGGTGCATTCCAGATCATGAGACTGACTCAGTCTTGCAGTTCTGTCATTCTTCCGCACCGGGAGGTCATCTGGGTGTTCAAAGGACAGCTCGCAAGGTGCTTGATTGTGGTTTTTATTGGCCCACCATCTTTAAAGATGCGTGGAAGATCTGCAGCACTTGTGAGCAGTGTCAGAGAGCAGGAAATACACTTACATGGCGACAACAAATGCCTCAGCAACCTATGCTATTCTGTGAGGTGTTTGATGTCTGGGGTATAGATTTCATGGGTCCTTTTCCTATCTCTTTTGGTTATGTTTACATTCTCCTTGCAGTTGACTATGTTTCAAAATAGGTGGAAGCCAAGCCCACTAGAACTAATGATGCTAAAGTTGTCGCAGACTTTGTCAGGTCTAATCTGTTTTGCAGGTTTGGAGTACCTAAAGCAATTGTTAGTGATCAAGGAACCCATTTTTGCAACAGGACAATGCATGCCCTGCTTAAAAAGTACGGGGTGGTACATAGGGTATCCACACCATACCACCCCCAGACCAATGGACAGGCAGAAATTTCTAACCGAGAAATCAAGCGAATTTTAGAGAAGATTGTGCAGCCAAGCAGGAAAGATTGGAGTACTAGGCTTGATGATGCTCTCTGGGCACATCGGACTTCCTACAAAGCACCCATAGGAATGTCTCCTTATCGGGTTGTCTTTGGAAAGGCATGTCATCTTCCAGTGGAAATTGAGCACAAAGCTTACTGGGTAGTGAAGACTTGCAACTTCTCTATGGATCAAGCTGGTGAGGAAAGAAAGTTGCAACTGAGTGAGTTAGATGAAATCCGCCTAGAAGTCTACGAGAATGCCAAGTTCTACAAAGAAAAGACCAAGAAGTTCCATGATAGCATGATAGTTAAAAAAGACTTCGTGGTTGGGCAAAAAGTGTTATTGTATAATTCTAGGCTTGGACTCATGAGTGGTAAGTTGAGGTCTAAGTGGATTGGTCCTTTTGTTGTTACTAATGTTTTTCCTTATGGTACAGTTGAGATCAAAAGCGGCTCCACAAACAAGAGCTTCAAGGTCAACGGACATCGACTTAAGTCATTCCTCACGAACCCTTCTTTAGTGGACGTAGTGGTGGAAGAGACTTCCTTACTCCACCCTACTCTTCCTCCACCATGACATAGGGAGTTTTTCTTTTCCTATCTCCTTCTTTGCTTTTATTACACTTGTCCGATTCTCTTTGATGATTTAATTGTTTTTAATCTTTTAATTGTGCTACATTGAGGACAATGTGTTGTTTAAGTATGGGGGGGGGGGGGGGAGTGTTCTTTGGTTTTGCTAGTTTTGTTGGTTTTGTTAATTTGTTAGTTGTGTTAATTTGTTAATGTTGTTAGTTTCGTCGGATTTTTAGTTTAATATTTTGGGTCAATTTTGTGTGCACGTATGACTTTGCATGTTTTTCTTTGAATTATAGGAAATGTTCAAGAAATGGGTAATTGTTTTGAAAATAAAAGTTCTTGACATTTTGTGACTTGAAATCCTTGATTCTTCTCTACATGTCATGATAGTTTTGAAAGCTCAATTTGAAAGTGATGATTTTACCTTTGTGAGAATTTGAGCCATCCATCATCATAATCATTTGGTGTGTTTTGCCCCATTGATTGCTTGCACAATAGCCTTGGCTTGATTCTTGTTGATGCGTCCTAATTCACATGCATATTTGGAAATGATTGAGGCAATTTTGTTCTTATAAGCTTCTAGCCAAATGGACTTACCTTGAATTAATTCCTTCGATAGCCCTTTTGAGCCTTGTTTCCCTTTCCTTGTTTTGAAGCTCACTACAAGCCTTAAGTGAAAAACCATGATATCACCATATCCTTAGGGAATTTTGGAGCTTTGGAATTGTTTTGGGAATAAGTGTGGGGGGTTTTTGTTTCATTGGACAACTTGTTTTGTTGGCTATGCTTCATGATATATTTTAGGCCATACTTGATGTACATTGTATATTGGTTAAATGTTGGACATGCTGAATGAAATGTTGTTTCTCAAAGGCTATAGAGTAAAAAAAAAAAATCAAAAAAAGGAAAAGAAAAGCAATAAAGTTGAGTGAATAAGATCTTAAATGGCACAAGAATGATGAAACTCTTGGTTCTACTCTTCATGTTTAAATTTTATCTTTACTTCTTTTTATTTTCTTATTTTTTTCTTAATATGCACTTATTCCCCTTTGCTCCTCTATTCCTTTGGGATTTAGCCACTTATTCCATATTTCTCCATACCTTGTCCTTGGCCGCATTACAACCTTAAAAGACCTTTTGATCCTCATGTGCTTGTGTTTGTGGGTTGATTGTCAATTTTAGAATCTTGCGAAGTCTATGTGGTGTTTGCTTTCATGGGTGCTTTGAGGGTAAATAGTAGCCTAGACACTTGAGAGATAGAGTGTATATCTTGTGAGGCTTTATCACTTTTCATTCTTGAGCTGATTAACTATTTTGCCATGATTGGGTTGCTTGGATGATTTTCATGAATGTCTTGACTTTTTGGATCTCCTTATGTTAGATGTTACCCATTCCTTGATGTTCATTGAGAAATATATGAATGTGTTTGTTTGTCTCTCTTTGATATCCTTGGATTTTGTTCTTTGTTTCATTTTTCCCAGGAGAGCAAAAGGCTAAGTATGGGGGGTTTTGATGTGCCATCATTTTCTTCTATTTTCTAAACCCTTTTTGCACCATTTTAATTATTGATTGGTCTTAATTGTCAATTAATTAGGCAGTTTTATTATTTGGGCTCATTTAGCTAATTTGATGTTTTTAATCTAATTTCAGGAATTAATGAAACATTGGGCTTAATCCGGATTTTAGTTGTGGACTTGAAGAGGGCAAATAAAGCAGCGCTTACCTTAGTTAATTTCTAATTAGGAAATTTCGCAATTTTATTTTATGTTGTTCAGTGTTTATTTCGTTTTGGGCCAGAGTATTGTAATAGGGCCCAATGACTTTGAGTGACTCGTTTTAAATAGCTGCCTTGGGATTCGTGCAGGGCATTCTGTTATGCTATTCTCATTATTCAGAGCTTTGGTTTTAGATTTTCACGTTTTTCTGTTCCCTTGTTACAATTTTCGTTCTTAATGCAAATTTCGGTTTTCTGCTTCTAATTACGAGTTCATTCGTGCTTCTTCTTCTACTTTCATTTGCGTTTCTGTTCATTTACGTTTCTGTTTCATGTTTCATTTGCGTTTTCTGTTTGAATCCATGGAAGGCTAGATTTTCTGGTGTTGTTTCCTTTTGAGGACGAAGCCCAACTCTCTTTGAGTTTTCGCTTGTAATGTGGTTTCCTGGCAGTTTTCCCTTCACCAGTTATCCCAATTTCGTGAATATTAATCAATGCACGCTTCGTGTTCGATTAATTGCCTCTGAGCCTAACTTGCGTTCATGCTTAATGGACGAAGGGCTAACTGGTGTATGTGGTGCCTAATCACGTATTGAAAACCCTAAGTTGATTTTCACTTAGTAAATTGAAATAGGGTTGGATTAAGTGGTTGACTGTTAGGGACGAATTCTCCATAACCCAGGATAAGAGAATGGCTTCTGAATCAGAGGAAACAACCCGTTTTTAATATTAGTAGTTTCGTATTCCAGTTTACTTGTTCTGCTCTTTAATTACCAAACAACCAAACCCCCCTCCCCCCCAATCGTTACTGTTACTGCAAGTATATTATGAACATTTGGTTTGTCACTGCTCGTTGGGAAACGACCTAGGATAACTTCCTAGTTACTGCATTTTCATGTTTATTTGATTCAGGTACGGCCTCGATCAATCTTCAACAATTATCAATCATTAAGTCAGTCTTGGCTTTCCAAACAACAAGTTTGAGTGATTACAACCAAATGATTCATAGTGGTGATTGGGTTGCATTTGTGATGTATTTGTGTTTCTCGGTTGGGTCATGTTTGTTTGGGTGATGAATTATGTAATTTGTTTTTAAAAGAAACATAATGGTAGTTTTTAGCCACCACTATTTAAATTAATTATTTTAGAATTTAAAAGTTAAAAAATACTAACATTTTTAACAGAAAATAAAAGAAATGACCAAAATGAAACTTTAAAAAACATAAAAGACTAATTAAACTTTCAAAACTTAATATACCAAAATGAAAAAAAGTTAAAATATAAAGGACCAAAAGTGGCATTTAGACATTAAAAAAACGTTATAAATGAGCTACACAAAACAAGTTCAAACTTCAACTTCTTTAAACAAGTCAAGTCCAAACTTTTAATTAAACTCGTTTAAATAGTTATGTCCCAAAAATAACTCATTTAAATAGTTGAACTAAGATTGACCCATCCATTTATTTTCACAAGTTAAACCTAAATTTTTAATACTTGGCTTCACTTTAGATGTCAACAAATTGTTTACATTTATTAGTTGTCCCAATCCTAATTCCACTAATTCGATTCAATCTTAGGGGGATGTATTGGATTAGGATTTTAAAAGACTTTGTGAGAATGTAACAAATTTTAAGATTTTTTTTGAAATACTTACATCATTTGGATTTTATAGTTTAAATTTTAATGGATTTATAAAACATGAATTCATAAGATTTAAAAGGACTTTATGGATTTACAAGATTTTAAAGGACTCCATGAATTTTTAGAGAACACTCAAGATTATCAGTCTATAAAAAAAATTGATAATCTATAAATTCTTCTTTCATTCATAAAAACCCAATCAACCTTCAATACCTTTAATTTTTCCATGAAAAATAAATACGTGAGTCATGTGACCATTTTTTTTGTATCCTATTTGATTCAACTTTTGAACACATTAAATCCTATTCAATTGACAACTCAAGCTAGTAAATTAGGTTTTCAATATTGCAAGTTTTTTTTATAGCAAATGATTATTACTTTTTTCGAAAGGAAAAGCAAAATATAGTACTAGTTATAAAAACAAATAAAACAATATTCACATGTCATGAGGGAAGGCACGCTCGAGGACTGATGCAACATGAGGAATAGAAGGTTCCCAACCACTTCCATGAACACATTTTAATAGATGAGATTGTAGAAGCAAAGCCTTCCTTTGTCTTTGATGTTTTGATGATGATCGTGATGATTTGATGAAAATGCGCTTCTCAAGTTTAATTCAAGACAATGATTCAAGAATACAAGATACAACATCAAGAAGATCTCTAGTATTTTAGGAAAGGAATTCCTAATTGAAATAGCAAAAGGTTTGGCCAAGAAATTTAAGTTAAAAAGTCTTTTTCAAGAGATTTACGCTTTGGTAATCGATTAACAGAGGATGTAATCGATTACCAGTGGCCAAAAATGGTTTATAACAGCTATTAAAATTTGAATTCAAATTTTACACTGTGTAATCGATTACACATGGATGGTAATCGATTGCCAGCAATTAATAAACGTTTTAATTCAAATTTTAAAGCCTGTAATCGATTACACAAATCTTGTAATCGATTACCAGATGAGTTTTTCAGAAAATAACTTCCAAGAGTCACATCTATTCAAATGATTTATGAATGGCCATCAAAGGTCTATTTATATGTGACTTGGAAACACGAATAAAGAGAGAGTTTTCATTGCCCAAAAAGTTTTATCCTCTCAAAAGATTAAAAGAGTTTTTCTGAATTGAAATGTCTCATCCTCTCAAAAAGATTCCTTGGCCAAACACTTGCATATTCAATAAGGAATTTTGATTGATCTTCATTGTACAATCTATCTCTTTCAAGAGAGATTTCTTCTTCTCTTCTTCTTACTTCTAAAAAGGGATTAAGAGACCGAGAGTCTCTTGTTGTAAAGGATTCCTGAACACAAGGGAAGGGTTGTCCCTGTGTGGTTCAGACTTTGTAAAAGGAGTTTTACAAAGAGAGTGAAAAATCTCAAGTGGGTTGCTTGAGGACTGGACGTAGGCACGGGAAGTGGCCGAACTAGTATAAATCAGTTTGCATTTCTCTCTTCCCTTAAACTTCTTTTATTTATTTCCATTTATCTTTTGTTTTAAAGAAGTTTATTCTGAATTGTCTTTTGAGTAATTCATGTTAAGGGTGCATTGTTAATCTAAAAAGAGAGAGCGAAATTTTAATTAGGGAATAGTCTTTGTATCTTAATTCAACCCCCCCCTTCTTAAGATAACTGAGGCCATTTGTCTAACAAGTGGTATCAGAGCAGGATTCTTGTATAAAGTTTAAAAACTTCAAAAATAGATATGGCCTCATCCAAGTTTCCATTTCCTGAGGGAAATTCTATTAATAGGCCTTTTATGTTCAATGGCGAGGGTTATCACTATTGGAAAACCCGAATGCAGATCCTTATTGAAGCCATAGATTTAAATATATGGGAAGCCATTGAAGTTGGTCCCTTTGTTCCTACAAAGGTAGTGGGAAATGCAACTATAGAAAAACCAAGAGAAGAATGAAATGATGATGAAAGAAGAAAGGTTCAATACAATTTAAAGGCAAAAAATATAATCACTTCTGCATCAGGCATGGATGAATATTTTAGAGTCACAAATTGTAAAAATGCAAAAGAAATGTGGGATACATTGCAAGTAACCTATGAAGGCACAACTGATGTCAAGAGATCTAGAATAAACACTCTCACACATGAATATGAACTGTTCAGAATGTTTCAATATGAGACCATAGAAGATATGCAGAAGAGGTTTACTCGTATAGTTAATCATCTTGTATCATTGGGAAAAATATTTCCTAATGAAGATCTTATTAACAAAGTGTTGAGATGTTTAAGCAGGCAATGGCAAGCAAAAGTAACAGCAATTGCAGAATCAAGAGATCTCACTAATATGTCTCTTGCCACTCTCTTTGGAAAACTTTAAGAACATGAAATGGAACTTATGAGACTCCATCAACATGAAGAGAATGATATAAAGAGAAAAGGAATAGCACTCAGAGCCTCATCATCTTTTATTCAAGAAGAAAGTGACAAAGAGGACTTGACTGAAATAGAAGAAGATGATGATGATTTCAGATTCTTTGTGAAAAGGTTCAATAAATTTCTGAGAAACAAAAGAAATAAAAGGGAATCAAACATCAATACAAAGAAGAAAGAAGAAGATTCCTCCTTAGCCCCAACATGCTATGAAAGCAATCAATCTGGGCACATGAGATTTGATTGTCTTGTCTTTAAAAGAAGAATTGAAAAATCTGACAAGAGGAATCTCAAAGAAAAGAAAGAAAAGAAAGCATAAATCACTTGGGAGGATAATGTCAAAAGTTCTTCAAGTGATTTAGAAAAATAAAATCATAAATTTGGGTATCATGATGAAAGATTATGAAAACGGAGAAGAGCAAAGTCGATACATTGATAGCAATTTCTCCAAACACATGACATGCATCAAAGTTCATTCATATTTCTCCCCAAGATAAATGGATATGTGATTTATGGAGACAACAAACATAGGCCACTTGATCAACAAGCCCAACAAGTAATATCAAATGATACCAATAGGTCACTTGTCTTTGATTAATTACTTTTGATGATTTTTGTCTATGATTGTTAACTTTTGATTGAGTTTTGATGCTTGTTTTTTGCTTAAATATTTGATTGTCATTGATGATTTTGATTGATAGTTATGTTGATTGTCTTTGATAATTTTTTTTATTATGTTTTGATGATTGCTTTTGTTTGATTGTGTTTAATTGTAAGTATTTGATTATGTTTGATTGGTGTGTGTTAATTGTGTGATTAATACTTGTTTGATTGAAATAAATAAGTATTAGTATTGATGATTGATATTGATAGATGTTTTTAGCATAGACATAGATAATTTTTAGAGGAATTAGCCTAGTTTGTGTTCTGGTAATCGATTACCATCAAGTGTAATCGATTACACAAGAACAGATAGCCTGTAATCGATTACAACATTCTGTAATCGATTACCATAAGGCTTACTACTCCTGTAATCAATTACCACACCTTGTAATCGATTACATCACGTCCTCCTATATAAATACTTACAAAAACCAGTCACGTGCGCAGCCAACCTCTCCTCTTCATGTCTCCTTCATCCTTAATCTTCAAACCCTCATATCTTCCTCAATTCTTAACCAAAACACGTCCCGTAAAATCCAATCTTCATCTTTTTCACTCTTCTTTCATTTCCACCGATTAAAATTTGCTAAAACTTCATCAAATGGAAGAATCATCGAAGAAGTGAAAGGGACCATCCTCCACCACCGCTGCTGCTGGCCATCGTCACCACGGACCATCTGAAGCACCCACAACACCTATTCATCCTTCCTTATCATCTCCAAGATCATCCACTCTGTTTTCTTCAGATGATCAATGTCTACGGTACATTTCTCAATTTTCTTCTAGGATCATTCTAGACCCTAAGTACCTAGACACATACTTCTTTAATGATGAAACATTTGATTGTTATCAAGTGTTTCAAAACTCTAGATTGATTGATTTTATGTCTTTAAAATTTCCTTACTATCCTGAACTTGTCAAAGTCTTTTATAGCAATTAAAAAATTCAGGATGATATTATTTCTTCTGAGGTGCACGGTATTTCCATGATCATTGATCAATCTTTGTTCTTTTCTTTGACAAAATTACCCAGTCAAGGTGCACCTTTTGAGGGCACCATTGTTGATGACTAGAAATTTGATTATTCTAGTCATGATGCTCGCCGTATGGTTTGTAATGACCAGGCTGAAATGATCGGTAGATTGCTGGCCGGATCATTGACCTTTGATAATCGCATCATGCACTATATTATTGTTAGAATTTTGCTTCCCCGGTCTTCAAATTTGGCTCAAGCCTCTGAGGAGGACTTGATTTTGATGTGGGCTTTCCTTACCGGTCGTCAGATCGATTGGGCTCACTTGGTTCGGTATCGAATGCATAAGGCATTACGGGCTAATGCACCTCTCCCTTACCCTCAATTGGTCACTCTGTTTCTCCGTTATTTTCAAATTCCGCTTGATGATGAACCTTTTGTTCAAGTCAAGCATTCCTTTGCTATAGGTGCTGGTGCAGTCACTTCATTTGGATACCGTAAGGATCGTAATGGTCAATGGCTGAAGAAAGATGCACTTCCTCCACAAGATGAGTGTACTCCTTCTCCTCCTCCTCAGCGAGATGATTCAGCCCTTATGACTGAAGTTCTTTCCGAGTTACGGGGTCTTCGTACTTATGTTGGTGAACGTTTTAATTCTTTGGATAATCGCTTTGCCGGAATGGATATCCGTCTCACATAACTTGAAGAAGATGTGGGTTATATTCGTCAGAGCTTCGATCTTCCACCACCACCTCTACCTTCTTAGAGTTTAGTTTATAATTTTCTTTTTCTTTTTCTTATAAGTCGTGTATTTTGGCTATGATATTTAGGTTATTATTTTCTGCACTTTATTTATGTGGTTTTGAATTATGACTGTTTGGATTATATTTTGGTTATGACTTCTTAATGATTTGCTTATGTTTGGTTACAACTTATGATTGATCTTTGTCCTATATTATCTGATATTGATTCCCACAAACTTTGGCTTTTTGATGTTGCCAAAGGGGGAGAGAAATGGAGTGGTAGAGAAGCTTAGAAAAAGCTTAGAAATCAAGTGATCATCAATTCCAAAACATAGGGGGAGTGAACGCAATATATCATTCATATACATTACTTGTATCTTGATTTCAGGAACTAAATTGTCATCATCAAAAAGGGGGAGATTGTAGAAGCAAAGCCTTCCTTTGTCTTTGATGTTTTGATGATGATCGTGATGATTTGATGAAAATGCGCTTCTCAAGTTTAATTCAAGACAATGATTCAAGAATACAAGATACAACATCAAGAAGATCTCTAGTATTTTAGGAAGGGAATTCCTAATTGAAATAGCAAAAGGTTTGGCCAAGAAATTTAAGTTAAAAAGTCTTTTTCAAGAGATTTACGCTTTGGTAATCGATTAACAGAGGATGTAATCGATTACCAGTGGCCAAAAATGGTTTATAACAGCTATTAAAATTTGAATTCAAATTTTACACTGTGTAATCGATTACACATGGATGGTAATCGATTGCCAGCAGTTAATAAACGTTTTAATTCAAATTTTAAAGCCTGTAATCAATTACACAAATCTTGTAATCGATTACCAGAGGAGTTTTTCATAAAATAACTTCCAAGAGTCACATCAATTCAAATGATTTATGAATGACCATCAAAGGTCTATTTATATGTGACTTGGAAACACGAATAAAGAGAGAGTTTTCATTGCCCAAAAAGTTTTATCCTCTCAAAAGATTAAAAGAGTTTTTCTGAACTGAAATGTATCATCCTCTCAAAAAGATTCCTTGGCCAAACACTTGCATATTCAATAAGGAATTTTGATTGATCTTCATTGTACAATCTATCTCTTTCAAGAGAGATTTCTTCTTCTCTTCTTCTTACTTCTAAAAAGGGATTAAGAGACCGAGGGTCTCTTGTTGTAAAGGATTCCTGAACACAAGGGAAGGGTTGTCCCTATGTGGTTCAGACTTTGTAAAAGTATTTTTACAAAGAGAGTGAAAAATCTCAAGTGGGTTGCTTGAGGACTGGACGTAGGCACGGGAAGTGGCCAAACTAGTATAAATCAGTTTGCATTTCTCTCTTCCCTTAAACTTCTTTTATTTATTGCCATTTATCTTTTGCTTTAAAGAAGTTTATTCTGAATTGTCTTTTGAGTAATTCATGTTAAGGGTGCATTGTCAATCTAAAAAGAGAGAGCGAAATTTTAATCGGGGAATAGTCTTTGTATCTTAATTCAAGCCCCCCTTCTTAAGATAACTGAGACCATTTGTCTAACAGAGATGAGTTCCAAGTTTATCTCAGGTCCTCTCACATAATCTCAGCATGTGTCGCCAACTAAGCTCCATTGATTGGATATATATAATAGATTTACAGTTTAATAATATATAGCATTAAAATAAATACATAATATTTAAATATCAAATTAATCAAGTTGAAATTTAACTTATTGAGTAAAGTAGAAACATGTGATTAAGATCCATGCTAGGAACATATTTATTAATTATTTAGTTTATTTTATTTAGAATACGATAAATTAATATTTAAAAATATTGAGTCAACAAGATGTATTCAATCAACTTTAATGTTAAATTCCATGACAAAGATAATTCCAATCCCCCCTCTAACACTCTTTGAGTACCAAATGAACACATGACGAATCATAAAGTTAAGGCTTAATTATATAATTGGTTCTTTAATTATATTTAAGGGTTCAATTGAGTCTTCTAATTTTTAAAAAAATTAGTTAGTGTATGTATAAGGGACACAACCCCCAAAAGGGTATGATTAAAGGGTGAGATTCTTGATTTAACATTACACTATTCATTATCATTTATTACTCTTATTTATTATATCGGGGGGAATTCTAACTTGAACATCAGAGTGCCTATATAAATACCCTTGCCACAAGAGATGAGGAGTTCACGACGAAGAGAACAAGCAGTCACCACATCAGAATAAGGAGAAAGTTACCGCTGTACTCTTATGCATGTACAACTAAGTTCTTTAATTGTTTAAAATACTATAATTATGCCCTTTCTATCGGCTTAGTTAGTTGGATTGATAAAAAATTTGTAAATAAACAATTTTTACATCAATTATATTAATAATTGATGTTAAATTGTCTTTTTACATTGGTTATATTGACAACCGATGTAAAAATATTTATTTACATAGCCTCAAATCTTGACAAGGATGTCATTTTTACAATGATTGCATTAATTTTTTTTTTTTACATCGGTTATATTGGCAGTTGATGTACAAATGTTTATTTATGTTAATCAAACTAATGAAACTAACAAAATAATATAATTGTAGAATTTTTAATAATTAAAAGATTTGATTGAACTTTTAATTATAATTAGAGAATCAATTGTATAATTAGACCTAAAATTAACAAAACGAACAAACAACCTTGAAAAAAAGTTAAATAATTATTTTTGTCCTTTATCTTATTTGTTTTTGTTCAATTTGAATCTTTATCTTTTAAAAAATTAATTTCATCATTTATTTTATTTATTTTTTCAAAGTTGTATTTTATTTTCTTAAAGATTTACTTTAATCATTTATTTTATTTAAAATATTCTATCAACTATTTAAATATATTTAAAACATTCTTTTACCTAAGTATTATTTAAAGGATAAAGTTAAATATATTTTAATAGTTAAAAGATGATTTTGAACTTTTTAAATAAAATAAGTTATTAAAGTAATTTTTTTAAAAGATAATATATTATTTAAATTTTTTTAAATAAGATAAATGATTAAAATAATTTTTTTAAAAGATAGAAAATAACTAAAAAATAATAAAACATTATAACGGTCATTGAAAGAAAAACAGAAACAAATCTGAGAAACGCAAAAACAGTGAGACACCACCATCACTTCAGTGGAGTAGTCGAGAGAGTGAGGTGAATACTGAATAGTAGTAGATGCAACTAAGAAAATGGGGAGCATAACCACAAGCACCATCGGAGCTCCCCCAACCCGAAGAACAACACTCACCCCTTTCTCTTCGCTTCTCCCCAAACCCAAACCCCATTCTCTCGCCCTATCCACTTCCAATCCCCACCCATTCCATCTCTCCAAACCCCTAACCATTTCCCCTAATCCAAACCCCCCCATTCCCAAATCCACCCCCTCCTCCTCCTCCGCCGCTACCTCTCCATCCTCCCCCCTAAACCTCAAGTCCCGCCTCCGCAACGGCGAGACCCTCTATGGTCTCTTCCTCCTCTCCTTCTCCCCCACCCTCGCCGAGATCGCGGGCCACGCCGGCTATGACTTCGTCGTCGTCGACATGGAGCACGGCCCCGGTGGCATCCGCGACGCCCTTCCCTGCCTTCACGCCCTCGCCGCCGCGAACACCGCCGCCATCCTCCGCGTCCCTGAATCCACCGCCGCCTGGGCCAAGAAAGCCCTCGACCTCGGCCCGCAGGGCCTCATGTTCCCCATGATCGAATCCCCATTATCCGCCCAGGACGCAGTCTCCTACTGCCGCTTTCCCCCCACCGGGCTCCGCGGCGCGGCCCATCCCATCGTCCGGGCCTCCAAGTACGGCCTGGACGACGAGTATCTCGGTAATTACCTCGACGAGCTTCTTATCATGTGCCAGGTGGAGTCCGAGGAGGGAGTGGCGAACACTGGCGCGATCGCCGCCGTTGATGGCGTAGACTGCGTGCAGATGGGCCGTTGGATCTGAGCGCGAGTTTAGGGTACTTGTGGGACCCAGGGAACAAGAAAGTGAGGGAGGTTTTGAAGGATGCTGAGAACAAGGTGTTGGAGAGCCGAAACGACGACGTTGAGATTGGGGCTTATCTCGCAGGTTTCGCCACGGTGTATGATGGGGCGAGGGATTTGAGGTCGCGTGGGTATCACATGGTGAGTGGCGCCGTAGACGTGGGGCTGTTCCGGAGCGCAGCGGTGGAGGATGTGACGCGGTTCAAGATGGGCGGGGATGGGTCGGAGAGTGATGAGGGGGAGGAGAAAGAGGGTGATGAGAAGTACTGGAGTGAGTGAATGAATGAGAGGTGTTTTTTTAAAAAAATAATTAGATTTTTTGTAAATTAGGTGATGTGGTTGTTGGTTTATGTGCTTTTGATATTTTAAATGAAAATGAATCTTTGATTCCATATTTTGTGTTTGTTATATGTGCAACAGAATCCATCTAGGCAACTTTACTAGTGGTATGAT
Source organism: Glycine max (assembly GCF_000004515.6). Classification (NCBI taxonomy): domain Eukaryota; kingdom Viridiplantae; phylum Streptophyta; class Magnoliopsida; order Fabales; family Fabaceae; genus Glycine; species Glycine max. The sequence continues at coordinate 26,172,672 of NC_038243.2, forward strand.
CCATGTAGCTGACTTGACCAGTCATATGATTCATATAGCCGATTTCACCTAAAGCTTTGATGTTTATTTGTGGAACAAAATCTATGTTGTATAGAGGGTGCTGATGAGTACAGGGTTTTGGCTTCTCTATTTTTCATGTTAGGGAATTTGATATATACATTTGAAATTTTAATATCTTAAGGCAAACACTAATGTCTTCTAGCTAGATTTGGTATCATTTGCAGTGCATACCATCTAATCTTATATGCCTCAATGAATCTGCATGCTGTGTCTGACACTACAATGGCTTTGAATTTGGGATCCATGACCATTGTTTGTAGTTCTGGAAGTTTTTGCGGCTGTATTAGCTGCATGTGCCTGAAATTTCAGTAACCATGACTCTGATTGCAACTGTAATTTAAAACCTTGGATACTATCAACTGAAAATATTTGTGAGGATGTTTTATGAATGAGATTGTTTTGCTCAATGGGATGAGTAAACATGAATTGGATTGATATGCAGATAGAAGTATGATAGGTTGCACTTATTGATTTAGATGTCAGCATAGGAGTTCTGGCTGTCTAGATTTTAGAACAGGTTTGTACTGTTTTTCTATGGCATAATTACATGGAGAGTTGTTTTTGTTTGATCTGTTAGACATAAATTATGGGAGTCTCAGCTCTTAGGTGTTATTCTGTCTCAATCTCATTTTTAACATTGGACATACTTCCCTATTATTATTATTTTTTTCATTTGGGTTCTTATGATGACCATATAAATTGCCTCTTTGACCCGTAAATGATTGTTCTTAGTAGTAGTTGCTCTGTTTTTTGTGTAGTATGTGTCTCATTCTTTAAACAAGACATTATGTTTTGTTATTTGTTGTTTAATTTGGTTCATTTGTCATGGGGATTGGGTTAGAAGAGACCAAAATAATTCAAAATTGCTGATGATAATGATGTTTTGCCTTTCTATTTTCATCTGGGTATGTGGGGGAATTCATAATACATGTTGCTGTTGAAATTCTATGATCTCATGCATATGCTTGTACTCCTATAATGATTTGGCTTGATTTGGTGTCACATGCACTGTTTGCCAGCTTATATGCCTCATTGAATGTGTGCCTTGTATAAACACTACGAAGGTTATAAATTGTGGTGTGTGCAACTGCAGTATCATCGTTTTGGTGGTCTTTGGGATTGCATTAACCACGTTTACCATATATCAGTAACCACATGATTACAACTATGACTGCAACTGCAATTTAAGACTTTAGGCACTACCAACTGAAAACATTTTAAAGGCTATTCTTTGAATAATATGGGTAGCCTTGATCAATGGGATGAGTAGGCATGGGTTGGATTGACTTGCAGATAAATGCATGGGAGGTTGTGTTTATTGAATTAGATGGCATAATAGGGATTCCAGTTTCTAGATAGTAGACCGGGTTTGTACAGCTTTGTTGATGCATGATTACATAGAGTTATGGTTATTTGATCTGTTAAAACATAAATTATGGGAGACTCAACTTTCAACTTGGTGCTATTCTGTGGCATTCGTAATATTGAAGTATTGAACTTCCTATTTGTTTTGGGTTTTTCATATAACCATATAAATTACCTCTTGGACCCATGTATGACTGTAATTCATAGTTCTCTGGTTATTGGTGTTCTCTGTATCTCAATTGTTAAAAAAGACATGTTATGATATTTGTGGTCTAATTTGGTCCATTTGTCATGGTGATTGGGTAGAAGGAACCAAAATAATTCAAAGTTGCTGTTTTGTAGTGTTCTCTTGTTTCTTCTCCAACAGAAATAGTTGCTATATGGCTTTGCGAAACATCAAACAAGAAGGTTACAATTACAGTAGTCAAGTCACTCCTTCAAACAAGCTAAGCCTCCTGTGGTTAGATGGAAGAAATTATAAACTGATCTAGCTTTTTTTTTCTCTGATGTGTAATTGTGCTCTTGGTTTTGCTGTAAATACATTCTGTAATACGATGATGGTGTGTGTTTTGTAATTTCCCCTGTCATGATTACTCTTTACATGTGCAGCTCCAAATACCTTAATTTGGAACAAAAAGAAATCTGTCAGGTATTAATTGCTATTGAAATGCATTATGTCTCATGATGTGATATGGTAATCGATTGCTTGGGCCATCTTAATGAATTTTTTGCTGATGTGATTAAGTGTTAACCTTTGTTGCTCGTGATGATGATTTCAGTCTTTTACATGACAATTGAAACTGACCTTAGAGATTATTCATGTTTGGTTGCTTGAATCTTGAGATAACACTTTGGCCTTATCTTTGCACTTGGAAAGACACCCCTCTGCTTGAGCTTTTGTCAATTGATTTTCCATTCAATCAAATAGAGTGAAAGTTCAATTGAAGACGGTGTCTTGCATGCGAAGCGAAACACGTTTCGCACGGTGCGAAAGTGATTTGTGTCTGTCGGATTACTTAATTTGAAGATCTATGGCTGCGGTTTTTTCTTCTATTTTTTTGTCTTTTTACTTTAATTTTTTCCCGTTATACCCTTTTACTTTTTCTCTTCCTTCCCCTCTTTCCCCATTTCTCTTTCCTCTCTTCTCTACCAAAACGGCAGAGTTGGTTGCCATCAGAGGTTTGGGAGCGAGAGATAAGGTGGTGGTGCATGGTGGTATGGTCGTGTGGTGCCATCTGTGGTTCTGGGGTAAGATAGAAGATGAAAATGAAAAACAAAAGGAGGAAAGAGAGAAAGAAAAGAGAAAAGTTGTCAGAAAATGCTTCCCGTGGTGGTGCGTGATGATTGGAGGGCAAGGTGGAGAAGAAAAGAAAATAAACAAGATGTCGCTGCCAAAAATCACCTCTGACGACAGTGCAAGGTGGTCTGCCGCGGAGGTCACAGTGGTACGTCATGTTCTCCCCCTTTCTTTGCTTTGCATCATTTTACACGGCCAAGTCCCAATAATTTCCAATTCCAGCCAACCATTATAACCTTATTTTGTATCATACGGAATATGAACAAGTTATAAATAGCCATTTGAATTCAAATCGTGGTCTTTGACATGTTAATCTGGCTTTGATGTGTGATTTTGTGAAGTTAATAGTGTCAACTGGGTTCCTTGTGCACAGCATGAGTGAGAGTGAAAAATGGGTGGGGGTAGCAGATGAGGTAAGGGCCAAATCGGAAAAGACAATAAAAGTAAAATAGAAAAAAATAGAAAAATCTCAACCATTAAATTTGAAATTAATATATCCGACGCACCGTGAGAAAATTTCTCATGCAAGACATCGTCGCAATTGAAATATATCATGTTTAAAAAGAAAACTTGAAATAAAGATGCACATAGTCTAGTGACTAGTAGATGCCATCAAAAGACTATTTTTTTTACGTTTCTTTGCTTTTTTAGTTGGAGTGGTTTGTGTTCTTTTCAGTTTGTTTATTGAATGAATCATTATTTTGGTTCCTAAAAGATTTGAAGTTTGTCACATTAGTTTTAGAAAGATGGATCTCAACATTTTTGTCTTTGAAAGACTAAAATGCCGATTTAGGCACTCTAAAGGACAAAAACTAATCAACATTTTCATTTTTAAAGAACAAAATTTGTGGTTTCTATTTATGAGAGTTTCTATTGTGCCTCTTAATTTGGGGTATTGATAAAGTTGATTTTTCAACCAATTGAAATCAAGCTGTATTATTATATTATTATTTTAAAATTTAATGATAATTTGAAAGAAAAAAACTTAAATTTAAAAAAAAAATTGGTAACAACAAATTAATTTAATGCAACAAAAAGTAAAGATATGTCAATTAGTATAATAACAAGCAAAAACTTGTGATTTTTTTTTTATCACTTTCTTGATTTGTTGTCAAATTATTGATTTGTTGTCATATTATGTTTCTTGTTATTATGCTAATTGGCATACCCTTACTTTTTTTTTTCTTTAAACTAATCTTTTGTTAACGATTTTTTTTAAAAAAAAAATTAAAGTTTTTTTCTTCAAATTAGCATTAAATTTTAAAATAACAATACAATAATACAACTAATTTTTATTGGTTGAAAAATCAATTGTATCAATCTCTCAAATTAATGATAGCATGGTAGAAATTCTCTTATATCCATAAGGATTAATGTGACTAATTCGAAATCTTTCAAGAATCAAAATATCATTTTGATTAAATATGTTATTCATTTTGGCCTTTGGCATATAGATAACGTAGAAGCATCAACCTATTAAAAGAATTGTTGCAAGCTAGATATTTAAGGAACCATGCGTTCCCACAAAAGACTAGGCTAATAATTGTAACATTGTGTTTTATTTATTGATTGTTCAACCGATTTAATTAAATTACAAGAGAAATTGAATTTAAGTTAAGTGCTTGAATGAATTAATTAATTGATGAATTAGTGATGTTGAACATGTGTTTTATGTGTATTAGGTAGTTTTGGTGTGTTTAGGCCTAAAAGGATGGACTTTTGATTTATGAGAGAGGTAGGTGTGCTTAGTAGAAGCTAAGGTATAGAGAGAGAAACTAAATAGTCACCAAAAACCTCTAATAAACCCTTAAATTTAGAAACTTTTCACAAAAAAAAACTCATCATTTTCTGCTCACTTCCTCTTCTCCAAAAAACCACCATTGAAGAAGCTTAGAACTTTGGTGTTGTGCAAAAAGGGAGCTCCTTTTCTCCCCTTCTAATGTTTGTTGGCTATCCCTAGGTGAGATAAACCCCTTTCTTCCTCTCTTTGTGTTCATTCTCATTTTTCCCCATAAACACCCTTCTAAACTCCATGAAAGTGTTCATTTAAAAGGTTTTAATGTGTTTTCTATTGATTTTGGGGTTTGGGATGGTATGGATGATGTAGAACCGTTGTAGGAGTGAAGGGAAACTTTCATTTTGGACCCAAAGTCTCTCCCTTATTCATTTGCTTCATTCCAAAGCTAACTCATTGAGTTGATAGGTAAGGGGAACTCGCTTCTTTCTTATTATGGATGTTTTGAAATGTTAGAAAATGTTTTGTGGAAGCATAAATCCATTGTTGAATATTTTGGATTGAAATGAATGATTTTTGTTTTGATGAAAGATGATGTTTTGGCTTAAAAATCGTAACTGTATGCAGTTTGAATCATTATAATAAATTAAATCATGTGTAATTGATTAAAATGAGCTTCAGAGGTTGATTTTGAATTCTGAGCTGATTGTAATCGATTACATAGGTTTGTAATTGATTAATTTGAGCCCAAGGACTATTTTGTTTACCCAAGCTCTATTGTAATAGATTACAATGAGTTGTAATTGATTACAATGACCAAAATAGATTACCTAGGGTAGCTTTGCTATTCTTAGCCGGTTCCAAGCCCGGATAAAAGGAGAGGGTTGTGTTAGGCTTTCGACAACCAACGTTAAACTTTGTCGAATCTCTATGACATGGATCAATTACGTAATTATGTGAATGCTAGGTCGTTGCCCGGAAGCAACGTGCTGTATGGCTCGAGTACAGTGTCAAAAGAGCAAGGGCCGCTGCATCGCCGCCCGGATGTAGTGAAAAGTAAGCAAGGGTTCCCACATTTTCGTGAACGGGTGTGGGTAAAGAAGCTAGTTCATGACAGGAGGATTCGCTTTGGTACATGGAATATAGGCACACTTACTGGAAAATCTATGGAAATAGTGGATGTTATGGTGAGGAGGAAGATCAATTTTATGTGCTTACAAGAAACTAAGTGGACAGGTGAAAAAGCGAAAGAATTAGACAACTCGGGATTTAAGTTGTGGTATACGGGAAAAATCAGATCAAGAAATGGGGTAGGGATTATTGTGGACAAGGAGTAGAAGAAGGATGTCGTGGATGTAAGAAGAGTAGGAGATCGTATCATAGTCTTAAAATTGGTAGTGGGACAGGACACCTTTAATGTTATTAGTGGGTACGCACCTCAGGTTGGGTTAGCAGAACACTTTAAGGTAAAATTTTGGGAGGATCTAGAAGGGGTACTTCAGGATATACCCCAAGGAGAGAAAGTTTTCCTAGGAGGGGATCTCAATGGACATGTAGGTAGCGTGGCTAGAGGTTTTGAGGGGGTGCATGGGGGTTTTGGCCTAGGGGAAATGAATGGGGAGGGTAAATCCATCTTGGAGTTTTCGGAGGCTTTGAATCTTTCTATAGCCAATACATGGTTTAAGAAAAGAGAGGAACATCTTATCACTTACAAAAGTGGAGGGACATGTTCTCAGATAGATTTCTTCCTTATCAGGAAGTCTGATAGGAAGTATTGCTTGAACTGTAAAGTTATCCCGGGAGAGAGCTTGACTACCCAACATAGAGTTTTGGTTATGGATGTAAGAATTAGAGATAGGGCAAAGAGAAGAAGTCCTATGGTAGCACCAAGGATCAAATGGTGGCACTTGAAGGGTGAGAAACAAGGAATCTTCCAACAAAAGATATGGGAGGATGGTGTGGACAATCACAAGGAAGTGCAAATGATATGTGGAACAAGATGTCCCAAGAGATTATTAAAGTGGCTAAAGAGACGTTGGGTGAATCTAGAGGTTTTGGACTTAGGGGTAAAGAATCGTGGTGGTGGAATGAAAATGTTCAGAGCAAAGTTAGAGTAAAAAAGGAGTGTTTCAAGGAGTGGTCTAGGTGTAGAAATTCTGAAACTTGGGATAAGTATAAGATAGCTAGAAATGAAACCAAAAAGGCGGTGAGTGAGGCAAGAGCCCAAGCTTTTGACGGACTATACCAAGCTCTAGGAACCAGGGACGGAGAAAGATCTATATATAGGCTTGCTAAGGGTAGAGAGAGGAAGACTAGAGATTTGGATCAAGTAAAGTGTGTTAAGGATGAAGAAGGCAAAGTCTTAGTGCATGAAAAAGATATCAAGGAAAGGTGGAAGGCGTATTTCCACAACTTATTTAATGATGGATATGGATATGACTCTAGCAGTCTAGACACAAGAGAAGAGGACCGGAACTATAAGTACTATCGTCGGATTCAGAAACAGGAAGTAAAGGAAGCGTTGAAAAGAATGAGTAATGGTAAGGCGGTGGGGCCAGACAACATACCTATTGAAGTGTGGAAAACTCTTGGAGATAGAGGTCTTGAGTGGCTCACCGAACTCTTTAACGAAATTATGAGGTCAAAACGCATGCCGGAGGAATGGAGGAGAAGCACGTTAGTGCCAATCTATAAGAACAAGGGGATATACAAAATTGTGCAAATTATAGGGGAATCAAGCTCATGAGTCATACCATGAAATTATGGGAAGAGTGATCGAACGGAGATTAAGAAAGGAGACTCAAGTTACTGAGAATCAATTTGGTTTCATGCCGGGAAGGTCGACCATGGAAGCGATTTATTTATTACGGCGGGTGATGGAGCAATATCGCATGGACCAACAAGACTTGCACTTGATTTTTATTGACTTGGAGAAAGCGTATGATAGAGTGCCTAGAGAGATTTTGTGGAAAGCTCTAGAGAAGAAAGGGGTTAGGGTTGCATATATTCGAGCTATCCAAGATATGTATGATAGGGTATCGACTAGTGTTAGGACACAGGGTGGAGAGTCAGACGATTTTCCCATCACAATTGGTTTGCATCAAGGGTCAACCCTTAGCCCCTACCTTTTTACCTTAATTCTGGATGTCCTCACGGAACAAATCCAAGAGATAGCGCCGAGATGCATGCTTTTTGCAGATGACATAGTCCTCCTTGGAGAGTCGAGGGAGGAGTTGAATGAGAGGTTGGAAACTTGGAGACGAGCTCTAGAAACACATGGCTTTCGCCTAAGCAGAAGCAAATCGGAGTATATGGAATGTAAGTTCAACAAAAGAAGGAGGGTTTCTAACTCAGAGGTGAAAATAGGAGACCATATTATCCCTCAAGTCACACGGTTTAAATATCTTGGGTCTGTAATACAGGATGATGGAGAAATTGAAGGGGATGTGAATCATCGCATTCAAGCAGGATGGATGAAATGGAGAAAAGCATCGGGGGTGTTATGTGATGCAAAGGTACCGATCAAGCTAAAGGGAAAGTTTTATCGGACTGCGGTAAGACCGGCGATTTTGTACGGAACAGAATGTTGGGCGGTCAAGAGCCAACATGAGAATAAAGTAGGTGTAGCGGAGATGAGGATGTTGCGGTGGATGTGTGGTAAGACTCGACAGGATAAAATTAGAAACGAAGCTATTAGAGAGAGGGTTGGAGTAGCGCCTATTGTAGAGAAGATGGTGGAAAATAGACTTAGGTGGTTTGGGCATGTAGAGAGAAGACCGGTAGACTCTGTAGTGAGGAGAGTAGACCAGATGGAGAGAAGGCAAACAATTCGAGGCAGAGGAAGACCCAAAAAGACTATAAGAGAGGTTATCAAAAAGGATCTCGAACTTAATGATTTGGATAGAAGTATGGTACTTGATAGAACATTATGGCGGAAGTTGATCCATGTAGCCGACCCCACCTAGTGGGATAAGGCGTTGTTGTTGTTGTTGTTGATCTTCAAGAAAGTTGTAGCTCTAGATGTTAGCTAACTAATGGCTTTGGTTTCACTTAAAAATATTGTGTATGACTTTAGACATGATTAAATTAGTGAACAATGGTCAAGTTGTCGATAATAAGTAAAAGCTTCATATGGATTGTAATTTTAGGCATAATATGCTTCTATACTAGGCTTATAGGAAAACATAAAAGTTGGAGATATTCCTCGTGCTTTCAAATGAGACAATGAACAACTTGCTTGAGTTAGTATATCTTTATTTATCATGTTGTTGTTGAGAATATTATATTGATAATGAGATAACTATGATGATTGATGAATGTTTTGGATTGTGTTGGTTGATTTATTGATGATGATATGAGATGTGGTTGAGATGATGTTGTTTTATAATTAGAGTTGACTTTATGTGAGATCATGAGATTTACATCCATATGAGTTTTGGTGAGTTGTTTGCAAGAATTCAAAGTGTTCAAATGTCTAGCTATGCTTATTGATAGGTGAGTTCATGAGCACGATGAGCATATGAATGGTGAATCTATGATATTATAACCTCTTATGGTGTTGATATTAATGAATGCATGTGTGATGACGTATGATATTGATTTAAATGATCATACATGCATTGGTGAATATTGTAACGACCCGTCTCGTTGTTATGATATCACCACTCTAAACTGCGAAAATTTTAATTTTTAATTTAAAACTCTGTTAATTTGCTTATAAAAATAAAATTTTCACGATATATATTCAGCAAACAATGTACCATTACTTAAATGGTATATATATATATATATATATATATATATATATATATATATATATATATATATATAGTAACTCAGTACACATCATTCACATAATGGAAAGTAAATTTGTTCATACATAATTAAATATGTGATTTACATCCTCAATTCAAAAAAATAATCATGGAACCAACTATGAAGGAGTTGATTAATAAAACACAACTATCTCCCAAAATAATCACAATGTCATCACGTCAATTTGGCAACTCCACAAAAGAATCTCACTTCACGTACTCTACTGTTGTCATTCTGCTCCTACGAACAAAGGTTTATGATCATCACAGGTACTAACCACACGGTACAAAAGTTACAAGGGTGGGTTTATTATAAAAGAAATTAATACAAAAATCAAAGAACCATAATTAGTAAGAAAACATTAACAAATACCATAAACATACACAAACATTCATTAGTTCAACATACACTTAACAAGTAGTCATCATCCATCCATAATTCCAATCAATCATGCTTAGTATGATGCATGCACCTGACCTCAACTCTCAAATGCAATGTGGTACCATTCATCAAGGAAATAGCCTAAGCGTGTCCACACGACACTCTCACTTAGAAAAACTAGGCAATAAGAGTCGAGGTCACCCTGTCGTGCATAGGCAACTCCTTCCCTCACGGTGATCAGCCTGAGTCTCAAGGGAGTTCCAAACCGAGTGACATGTCCCCAATTACAAGTATTCCTCCTCATGAGAAGCTACAAATACTTACTGACAAATTTTATACTATTTCCATGCAATATGAAGTATGAAACGTGGACTCCATCAATACACTGACCGTGGATAATTAAAGATTCTAAGTCATCCCCCTCCAGAGATGCTTAAAACTCTTTAACCACTCTATTTTCCCAACCAGGGATAGCTAATATGGTCATTGCACCCCCCATGTACATACACAACATACATCATCACAATGACATTTTCAACATCATTAACATCTCATCTCAATGTCATTATCAACATCAACATTGTCTCATCTCAATGTCATTCTCAACATCAACATCATCTCAATATCATTCTCATCATCATCATCATCTCGTCTCAATGACATTGCCAACAATAACAACATCATCTCATATCAACATAATCATCAATAACAACATAATCTCATATTAGTTAATATCAATAATAATATCATCATTAAATCACATTCCGCATATACATACATATACAGTTCATGCTTGAGATTCACACTTCCCAAGTCTTCAGACAACACAAGTTTAATAAAAAGAATAATGTCATTTATCAATGATAGACATATCACATCCCATTAATCAAAACATTATTTTTCTTGAAAACCAGCATGCAACAGGGACAGACATACATCCCCATAGTTAGGTTCCATGACCCCAACTATGGTATCAAAAGCCGTAAATTATAATAAACTCCCCTCACCTATCGTGATCTCTACATCAATTCCTTTTTGTGTCGCTTAGAGACCTCTCTCGTTCTTGTTTGTCAGTCCAAACACAAGGTTCTATATACCAAATTGAAGGAAATTTAGTATAGATTTCAGAAACAATGTTAATGACAACATAAAGGACTAAGGGGGTGTTTCAGATTCTACTAAAAGGAGACATCATTTTGAAATTTTGATCACGCCAATGTGACCGGGGTTCAGTGAAGGTCACAAAAATAACATCAATTTTATAAAAAGATAACTTTTACAACATTTCATTTTCAAGGGTTCTACAAAGGAAGTGTAAAAACACCTTATTACAATACACAAAACACAAGAGACACTAAGATAAACTCAAACTAGCTAAGAGAAAAACTTAGAAGTCAAGATTACCTCAGAAAAGCTACAAAAGAAAGGATTGATGGGTTTTTCTCCACTAAATCCTTGAGGTGGATTCTGAGGATTCCGCTCTGAATCCTTGAGGTGGTTCGGCGGCAAGCTATGACGGCTCGTGGTGGCTACCGGTGGTCGTGGTGGGTGGCGGAGAAGAAGGTGTTTGGGTTTGGGTGGGTGTTTGGAGATGATGAGAGTGAAAAAAATTGTGTTTTTCACACTGAAGAACATATTTATAATTTGTAGATCTCGCTTAGCGTGCTCGTCTCACTAAGTGGGAGTCCACTTTTGGCGCTAAGCGTGACAATTCTCGCTCAGTGCAATTCCCTCTTGGGTTGGAATTTGCGTTGAGCGTGACAATTCGCGCTGAGCGCAATTCCTCTTGCGCTAAGCGCAATAATTCTCGCTCAATGCAGTTCCCTCTCGAGTTGGAATTGCGCTTAGCGAGAGGTCAAAATTTGTTATTTTAAAAATCCCATCGGTCAGACTATTGGGACATGTATTAGGAACCTACAGTCAAAATTAGAAGACGCTCCAACGGTTAACGAATCCAGGATTGTGATTTTACCCGAATAAGTTTAGGTGAGATTTGAAATTTCATAATTTCAACTTGGGTCAATAAAACTCCACATAACTCAACATCCACATCAAGCAAATCACACATGACTAATTCACACCATACCTCAACTCATTCAATTCAATCATATAATCAAATAACAGGATAAATACAATTAAACCTCGATTTATAATTAGACATATTTTAGGGTGTCACAAATACCATTTCATGTGAGTAGGCACGTGAGTTGCGAGTAGTCGATGGGCACTCAACCTAGTGATAAAGGTTTTCATGGTGGCTAATATCAAATGAGCCTATAGAATAGATGAGTGGATTAGATAGGTTAATGTCTTTGCAAGCCTTATCGAGGTAAGCCACAACTCGTGCTCATCCATTTTCGATAAAACCATACTCTTCCATAGGGTTAATTTAAGTCTCTCAAATAGTAAGATCATAGAGTACAACTATGTTAAGGGATGTACTTGTGTTAATAACTCAAAGGTGAAATCTTCCAGGAGTAAAGAGTTAGTATGATATAACATGATAGTTAGACACATGCATTGATATTTGTGATTTGAGAATGGCGTGTTACTTGACGAGTTGTATAATTACATTGATATTGGGAATGTGAAGGATTTTCTATGTATCTTGTGAAATGGCGATCTTATGTTGTTTTCAATTACATGATGTATTCTTTCAAAATGAGTTTACCCTTGTATTTTCTGTTGAACTGTGATGATTGTGTTATTTGATACGAGAATAGATTATGCTGTAACTTCTAAGGAACATGTCACTCAGGGTTGAGGTGGACGTGGTGATAGACTTAGGGGCGAGATCTAACCCTCAGTCATTTATTTATGCTTTGTCTTAGTGAGGATCAACTTATGGTTTAGATATGATTTTGGTTTTATGTTGTATTATTTCCCTTAATGGGATCCTCGAGATTTGTTTCGAGATTTGTTTATGATGCTTTGATGATGGCCTTGGAACACATGTACACTTTATGTTATATATTTTGAGGACCTTTTATGGGTGAAGTTTATTTGACACACTTATATTCATGAAAAATTTATACATATTTCCGTTAATTAAATTAATTTCAAGAGTTTTATAAAGAGTAAAAGTGAATCTTTCTACATTAAAGTCTTTGTGTTCCATGTAATGGTGTCGGGGGTCATTGCAAGTTGTTTACATTCTTTATTTAAATTTTTGGTCCATGCATTCTATATTTCCTTGTCATTGATAAATTGAGTTGATGTAACATTTTTAGTTTAACAAGACTTTCATTATTACTTTCGGTTTGACCCCTCTCCCCCTAATCCTTATTTAACAAAACATCCATACTCTACAAAGTTTGTTGTTCCAACATAGTTATTGAGATTCCTAGCTAAATTTTACTCTGGAACGTTCCAATCTTCATGATCCACTCCACACAACCCCTTATATACAACCAAATATCATTGTATAAACTATTCAATTGTTTAAAAATTTGGGAACAAAAAGGGCAATTGAACCATTTATATAGGAACCCACCAAAATATTGTTTTTTTTAAAAAATATTTGATTGATTGATACTAAAAGATCTTTGATATTTTTAAGTATTCGTAGACTATTTAAATTTAACAGCAAATGCTACATCGAGGAAGTTACAGGAAAATTTGAACAAAATTATGGTACATTTACATATAATGCTATAAAATAAAATATGTTAAAAATTAAGGATTCCCAAAATTTAGGGGTGACCATGGCCCCGGTAGTTCACCCCACTCCCTCTACCCTTATTTCCTATTAGCAATATGCTTCGCTCTAGTCATTAGAATATTTTCCAAATTGGTAATTCAATTACCGTCAAATGACAACTTTATCTCTATTTTTAAAAATGACAACCTTATCTTGGTATCCTAATGAGAATTAAAGTATCTATTTGTAAAGGCAAATATCACAAGAAGAGGGAGTTGAATTATGATTTTAGAATTTTTTAAAGCCTTTTTGCAATCAAACAATGTTTTCGTCTAAAAGGAAAAACTTTGTAAAACAGATAATAGATTTTCGAAAATACAGTCAGACGATGAAAAATGATTTTGCCAAATAAAAGAAGTTTTCAAATGTTAAAAAGAAAATTCAAACCCTAGGTTAGTTGAAACATAAAGAAAACAAATAAGAATCAGAAGAGTTATATTGGTTTGCCTTTACTACTGAGACTATGTCCAGTTTTTAGCAAACCACCAAGTTCCACTAACTTCACAAGTTACACATATTATGTTACAACCACTTATGGCTCTACAAATCAAGTTCTACCCCAAGCTTAATCAACACCTAGTATTCTTTGTCTATACCAAGCCACTACTTGATCTAAACAAACCAGAAGAGATTTGTTGGTCGTGTTTGCACAATGATTAAATCTATGATCATCTTAAAGACAGATTTACAATCAACACTTAGTCTTTTCTCTCAATATGTTCAAGGTGTTTTGAGAGCTTTTTCTAACTTTACAAGAATACACAAAATGCTCTTTTTTTTACAGAAAGAATAATGAATATTTTCACGCAAGAGTTATTCTTATCTACAAAGCTTTTGGTATATATAGGCCTTATTTTCAAGTGTCTATTGTCTCACAACGGGTATAGTTCTTCACTTGGTATTCTTGTGATGAATGTGATCATTAGAGCATTTATTGCTTGCATTAAATATTCATCCTTTCTTCACATAGAGAGTTCACTATTTGTTGTTGGCGTATTGAACACTACAACATAAAACATTTTCCTTTTTGTTAGAGTAGTTCTATGCAACAAAGCTCTTCTTTTAATGGTGATTGAGGAATTTTAGATCTTAACTTCAATTATTCTTCATAGGATTTGACAAATCCTAGGAGAATGTTTCTCTAAAATAGATCTTAGACACAAAATATTAAATGAAGTCTTAAATGTCATCTTTAATGTCATATCAGATCATGCTTTTATCTGACTATCGTCTGAAACATCTTATGTAGATTTTACAAGGCATGTTCTGATAGCATAGAAGACCCAACTTTTAACTTTTGTATTTATTTACATCTAATCAAAATAATTAAGAGTCCTAATTCGTCTCAAGACACAAATGTATTTTGACTTAACAATCTCTCTCTTTATGATGATGTCAAACAAACACAAATTTAAAAGATGAAGGCAGACTTAAGAGATATTGCATTAAAGCACCAGTTAGTTTTATCAGATGCATATGATATATAATAAAAACATATCATAATGCATCATAAGACATTGGGATAAAGTCTAAAAAATCTCACTTTATTCATGTAAAAATTTTCACATCAAGAAGATGTGTTTTAAGTATAGAATGAATAAAAGGTTTTGGGCAAAAAGTTAAAATTAAAAATTTTCAATCATAAAAACTCCCTTAAACTAATGCTTTCTTCAGACCTTCACACTCCCCCTCAGATGATGCCGTGCTTTAGCATTTACTCACCCCCTTTTTTGTTTGGCGACTTCCTCATTAAGCTTCCTAAGAAACTCATCACCAGAGTCATCCTAATCAGATGAAAGATTAATAGGACTACTAGGAGGCGTTAAAGGATGAGGAGGTTTCTAGCCAATGATCTTCTTATAGAAATAATCCCTAATCATGAATCACTTGCGAGCCTATTTTTCAGTATTAGCACAATCATGTAAGGCTTGAGCAAGTGTTTCTCTGGTTTTGGGTGAGTTTAGCTTCAAGCAGACGAACATAATCGCATGAGGGTGGATGATCATACACTTGGACAACCATGGAAGTAGAATCATATTCAACATCAGATTCAGCTTCTTCAATGATAGGATCCACATGATGTGTGAAGAAGAATTTTGAGAAAGGCAGGAACACCACAAAATAGAAGGTGCAATCAGACACAACATAGAATTCCCTTTTCCATGGACAGACCATGTTGAAGGGAGTTTATTGAGTAAAGCACGTACGGTTCTGGGTCTAATAGTAAAACCTCTTCATTACATACCAATCCAGAGTGATGAGCTTAGACTTTTGTTGAAGAGCTTCAAGCTCATGCTTGAAAAGATGACCAGGTTGAGCTTTCACGAATTTAATGGGTGGAACATCTTCATCATCTTAAATCAAAAACTACTTTCCTTTGTAGCAATTGGCCTTTTGATATAGAACAAGCTTATTAGTGACTATTTGATAATGAGTCTCTAGAGTAGCTAGGCAAGAGAATTGTGACCATATTAAGAAAGGCATGCGAGTCTTGAGCCTTTTAATTCTTCGAAAAGAGGCTTGCCTTGATATGATTTCTTCTCTTTAGGTAGTTAACTTCATTCTTAACTTAGGGCAATAGACTGAGTTCTCCCAATCCTGAAAGTTTTGACTTTCTTCAAGTGCTTCTAACTAAATCTCCTTCGTCTGAAATGTTGTTCCGGACTTAATGAGATCCTAAGAAAGAACAACATTGAAGGTACATAAGAGTCCCATCAACTATTGCAGATCCAAGAGAGTATAGAAAGACATTTCAAATGATGTAACCTCTCTACTTTTCCAAACACTTCCACCTAAACGATACACCTTTCTATCTGTAGGCTGATGCTTGAAGATAAGACTGGTATGGTTGGGAACAACAATCTGTCTTGGAGAGAACTTCTTCATTACTGGTTCTCGATTACCATAGATGCCAAGGGCATATTCTTCTTCTTTAGGCAAGGTATCCCAAGATGGATAAAAGAAAGGTTCATTACCTGGAAAACCTACCTTCCCGAGCTTAGTGAGATTGAGCTTTTCTAGCTCAAATTGTTGCATATTTGGAGGAAGAGTGTGAGTCCCAAAATCAATGTTTTCTCTCCAAACTCTATTGCAAGTTTGTCATTCCATCACTTTATGATCTCTAAAGCCAGGGTAGTATCTGACATTCACATCTGGCTCAACAGGAATAACTAGTAGAGGTGGTGGAGGTAGAGACCTAAAGGGAAGTAGCCACTCAGTGGCTTGCTGCTGATGTCACCTCATCAGACAATAATCAAGGTTAGCAAAAAGATTTGCCAGTATGATGGGTTATTGTTAGACTATTGGCAAGCGCACCAATGTCGTTGTAGGTTATAGATTTATGAAAAGAGATTGTCTCCACAAGGACTTGAGTTACTCAATTCCTTTGGATAAAGATTATTAGTTTAATAGCTATGTACAAGTTGAATCGAAATATCATGGGTTTTTTTATAACTAACGAAAAATAACTAAAGTAACAAAATAACAATAATAACGAATTTAATTAATTCAAGAAAAATGTAGGATTAGATTTCATTGTTCATACCCTCAGTATCGTAATAAGATTAACATATATGAATTATTTTCTAACATTATTGATGCACACATTAAGTTACCTCGAATCAATTCCTCGCACTTGAGAATCCTAAGAATATTTACCGAATATCGATCCTCACATATGAAGTAAATGTCCCAGCTTTACAATCACAATCTCGTGCTATTTGCAATCAAGACGTTATGATCTATTCCTAGCAACACGATGTAAATAGTAAAATCATTCAGTTCAAATTCTAAGAGTACTTCCCAGTCAAACCTAAAATCTAATTTCATGAAACTAGTGATCAAATAGAATCAAGAATTATGAACAAAATGAACATAGGAGTTGAGGCAAAAAAATATTTGAATATGTTAATAGATGATTTTTATTATTAATGTCAATGGAAGATGTTATCGTATACAACTAGGCTATGGGCTACTCCATTACGAAGGAAGGCCTAAAAGCACTTCGTAAAGCAAACTCGCAAGGGGATGACAAGGCTCAAGAGGCTTATAAAAGAACCTTAGTCCTACAAATAAATTAGCTTTAACTCTTTCATTCCCTACGAAATAACAAACTCACTTCAAATATGATTATGGCAGAAATTCATTCCTAATTTCCACATCACACCACTGTGTTATATATTGCACCATTGCATTGAAGTCTGACAACTCTTGAGTTTAGATCACTTCAGAAGAAATTAAGTTTAATTTTTATATGTTTGGTTCATGCCGAATAGTTGTCTAAAACTTCTTCCTCCCACGAAGGGGTTCCTTGCTCCTATTCGTCCTCCTATGCTTTGAATGAGATTTATCCAAAAGTGGGTACTTGCAAAAGACACTCTAACGTTCAAGTAAAGTTTCAACTTTGAGCAATGACTAGGGTAGCAAAATGCGCATAAATGAACATTTATTTTTACCTAGGGGTCTTACCCTGTTTATACAAACCTTTTTAGGCTTTGGATCGCGGGCCTTTGTAGTTGAATTAGCATCTAGGTAACCTTTCACTAAGAGAGATTAGGAAACACTATTATATAAAAAGGTTTTAACATCGGTTCCAGAGGAATTTTAACATCGGTTCTAGAATCGATGTTGAAACGGCCGTCATTGAAAATAGACATATTTTTCAACATTGATTTTAAAAATTGATGTTAAAAATATCTTTCTACATCAGTTTTGGCTGAAATCAATGTAGAAATGTGGCCAAAATTATGTATTCTAAAGTGCTTTCTATATCAGTTCTAAAAAAACTAATGTAGAAAGTGTCTTTACAACATCCATTTTTGGCAAAACCAATTTTGAAAATCGATGTTTGGGAAACCCATGCATCTCTCAATGTATGAGAATTGAATTATGTTTTATATACCTTTGTCATGGTTTGTAAGGCACATAAGTGCCAAAGGCTTTGTATAAATTTTGTCCTTATGATGTACGTTTTGGTTTTAGTTTTTGCACAATTAATTATGATATTCTTATATTTTATGCTTTCAAAACTTAGTAATATAAGCAGACAAAAGATAAAATTCTTTAGGGTGTTACATATGGTTGTTGAGCCCTTTGATCATGGAGGTTCAAAGAAAATGAAGCAGCAAATGTTGGAGTTCCTTGCTGCTCGCCCATTGGCTAGTATTTAGGCCATCACAAATAATGGGTTTTTTTTTTTTATTAATGACTTCGTGCCAAACCATCTCATTAATCTGAACCACATATCGAATCTTGGGCATCATGTTTTGAACAAAAATGAGAATGATGTCAACTAGGCCAATTTTTGGGCTTTCTAGTTCCGAGTGGCATCCATCGTCGAACATTTGAATGGCTCCTTAGAAGTTGGAAAATTGAACATTGATCTGAAGAAGACCGAGAGCTCCCTTGACTCTTCTCTTAACATGAATGTATCTCTGGCTTGGGAGAATGCAAATTCGAAGGCAAGGGTCTCCATTGTAACATCCCAAAATTTCAACTACTAGAAATTCAATAGTAATAATAATAATAATAATGATGATGATGATGATGATGATGATGATGATGATGATGATGATAGTAATAATATGAGAAAACAATAAATTAATTCAATAAAAGTGTAGTGAGCTAGAATTATGAAAAAGATTGATTTTCTCTTTAAAACAAATGTAGTCCATGGGAAGGAGCTGACTAAGTCAACTCACTAATGGCATTGGGATAAATATGTGCAACTTTTATCTAGAATTAAGTATTAGAGTTTTAATTACACAAATAGTTTTCTCATGAGTTTGTAATGACTTTAAATAGTGAATATACTTAGAAATTTTAATTAAGGTAATTAAATATACTTAAGTTTAGTTGAGCCTTAGAAAAATAACCTAGAAAAAGTGTATGATTCCAAATTCATTTAAATGTTGTCTAATACTCAAAGGGACCAAAAGCATTTGGGAATCCTAACCCTAATTGGGCCTCATATGGGCCCAATTAAAATCTAAAACTTGGATTCCAAGCCTAGAGACTGGTGTTGAACATAGTAGGGGTAGGGGGACTCATTTTTATTTTAAAAGTCTCTCTCATTTCTCTTACTCTCATTCATGACCTTTTCTCTTACCTTCTTCTCTAAGTCATTCTATTTTCTCTAACTTCTCTCTAAGATTTCTCCGCAACCACAAAGGCCCATCCTCCCATTTTCAAGTAAGTTGAAGAGGAATGATTTCTCTACAAGGGGAACCCATTATTGTTGCCTTTCAAGTTGGTGCTTGTGAGGTATGGTCGCGGGGGGGGGGGGGGGGGGGGGTGTTGCTATGGAGCATGACCCAATGGAGTGGATCATTGTTACCTTTGAATTTCTTTTCTATGTTTGACAAATTGTGCTTTTATGCGTTTTATGCCTTTGTTTTTGGTGCAGTAACAAATGAAATGGTTATTTGTGTGTTTAGACCTCAAAATTGAATTCTGTGGACTTGAAAACCTTTGGATACATATAAAACATGCTAGGGTTAATTTCTAGAATCATTGGGTACCAAAATTTTGTATTTTAATGCTCTTTTTGGGGGCTATTTTATGTGCTTATGTGAATTTGTGTTGACAATGGATTAATGATGTTGAATGTTTGTTATGAGTAGATTCTTATGGAAAATGATAGGTCATATATGTACATATGTTGAGAACTTGTTTTGTGATGGTTGCTTTGCACAATTAAAAGTTATGATGCTTGAAATGGATTGTCATGTTGTTGGTGTTAAATTTGATATTTGTGAAAATTCCTGCTGTGACATGTCACACGAAAATTGATACTGGGAATTATTAAGAATTCTTGTGATAAAACTAAAAATAGATTACGAAATTAGACTTCTGGGGATTATGATTTCACATATATAAAATGTTAAATATGAGTAAGAAATGAAATTAATATAAATTTTGTAAGATGACCCTTGTGTGGAATGCCCTGTCACAACCTTTGCTACTTGTTTGATGAAATCCATAGATGATTTGTGAACATGAAGAACACCTATGAAAAATAGACATGTTAAGATTTAAAAATTGGGGTCACTCCCATTTTAATTCGTTATGAAGGTTAGGGAATTAATTAAAATGAAAAGAAACATGTGCCACAGACTTTGTTATAATGTTGCTGAAACACATGTTGGTAAAACTGTTATTTTCCATGAGTGGTGGTCCTATGATAATCTATGAGGTAAATTTCAAAAATAGAAACATAAAGCTTTATATAATGATAAATTTCATCAAATTTCACTGAGAAATAAATGAGTTATTAATTTTATAAAAAGGTGTTATTGTGCTGGATTAATACAAAGAATATGTTACGATTGGTCTTAAAACTAATTGTGTATGTTCTTGATTGTGTAGTGTGCGAGTCTTCTATGAACTTTACTCATAATGTTTGTTGACTAAGATTAAATGACACTTACAATTATAAGGAGAAGTTATTAAGAAAATTCATTAGTATAAGTGACCATATTATGAAGAGTTAGTGCACTAATGTATTGATTTCTTGTATGTCTTGAAACTTGGGATGAGTTATGATTTAGGTATGAATTTCATAATGTTAATTTCATAAGCGTGATGAAATATTACATGCTTGTAGATTTAGATTGAAATGATTATATGATTGGATCAAGGCTAGAGACCTCTAATATGCTATTGTTTATATTTCTATAAGTAAGTTATTGACTCTGGATTAGATGTATTAAATTATGAAACCCGAGCGTTGTGATCCGACCCCTAAACACCATTTAAAAGATGAGTTGGAATGATGAGAGGGCATGTTATAGATAGATGGTAGTATCATCTCATTCTAGCAAAAGTGACTATAAATAATTAGAAGCATCAAACGTGGAACGTTGGAGGCATAATGATGCAATCCTACCCCGCAAGGGCATTGGATAGAAAACTCCAAGTAGATTGGGCCAGAGATGCAAGAGAAGGCCCTAGGGTTCTTATGAGCCTTAGGGTAGATTTCGGGCCCATGGACTAAGTATGAGCCCACTTATCTTTGTAAATATTAGATTAAGGTTTCATTATTTTTGGGCCTTGTATTTAGGGCTCCATAATGTAGGTAGGGTACCCTAGAAATATAGGATTTTTCAGCCCTTGTATTTTAGGGCACCTAAACTAGTTTTTGTATTAGGGGTAGTTTTGTAATTTCACATGCACTAAGTGGATATTTGATGTGTGTGGTTGGAAATAAATTTAATTGAATTGGTAGAAGCCCAATCCAATTAAATTTTAGAGGGGGAGGTGAACATTTGCTTACTACACCCCATTGCCACATCATATAGTCACACTTTGTGCATGCCCTTCATGCTTTTCATGCCTCATGACACCTAAACACACTTAGTGGAGAATCTTGGCATTGATCTTGGATTAGTGGGCTGAACCATAACTAAAATTCACTAATCATAATTAGTGAAATTTTGGCTCCACAAATTCAATTTCAAAAGTGAAATTTGAATTTCCCTCCAATTTTGTGTGACACTTAGGCTATAAATAGAGGTCATGTGTGTGCATTTTTTTCAACTTTGATCATTTGAATATTAAAATTCAGATTTCAAAGCTCATTTGGAGCACAAAATTTCGTGCTCTTCTCTCCCTCTCCCTTCATTCATCTCCTTCTTCCTCCAAGCTCTTATCCATGGCCTCCCATGGTGGTGAGCTTCTTCTAGACTCATCTTCTCCTTGAAGTGGCGTCTCCTCTCTCTCTTCCTTCTCCATTCCGCTGCCATTCATCTTCCAAGAAGCAAAGGAATCCATTGATGAAGAAGATCCTAGGCCTACAAGCTCCAATGGAGCTTGCATCATGTGGTATCAGAGCATCTTCATCTAGGTGATGTTCTTTTGCTTCCTCTATCTTTTTGTTCGGTGAATTCTCTTTAATTCCTTGTTCTTCATCTTATTCTCCATGTATATCCTCCATTGTCTTGTGGTTTGGTGCTGTTTAGAGTAGATTAAAAAAAAATAAACCGATTAAATCTTAGATCTACACTTGTTCTTGCATTTCCATGGTTAAAATTTTGTAGATCTACTCTTGAATCTTGTTTTTTTGTTGATTTTAGGTTCTATCATTTTTCATTCATAATATTCTTGTGCTGAACCTTAGATATAAATTTTCTTCCAAAATATTGATTAGAAAAAAAACACAAAAATCTAAGTGTAAATCACTTAATCCATGTTGTCTTAGAGTCATGTTTAGTCATAGTAATTGTCACATTATGTTCTAAGTTTGTGTTGAATTTTTATTTTGTTGATTGAATTCTAGATACATTTGTTCATGTATTCTTGTCATTCTTAGCCTATCTTTTTGAATTTTGAGTCTAATTCATGCATGTTATTTAGTTCATAACATGTTCTAAATCAATTCCTAGAAGTAGTCTTGTTCTTGAACTTTTTTTTTGTTTTCTAAGTTTCGTACATGATGCCTATGATGAAGTTGAGTTGTGGTGCTGAGTTGTGGCTGGATTTGTGAATCAAATAAGTCTTAAGCTCTCTTGAATTGTGTTATTCAAGATAATTGAGCATAAGCAAACACAAATTGTAACTATCCAAGCCTTAAGCAACATAAACACTACTCTTGATTTCTAGGTTGAAATCGCTGGTGCTGGCAGCTTGAACATACAAAATTGTATAAATTACTGGGAATTGGTCACTACGAGTTTTGAGCTGAAATTTTTACTGAATTTTCTAGACATCTGGAAAAAAATTATAAAAAAAGAACCAAGCGATTTGGATTAAAGGAAAAAATAATAAAAATCACACAAGTTGGCAGAAAAATCAGTGTCCAGGAAAAAAAAAGTGAAAGGGAAGTGTGCTTGTTGTTTTGGCTCAAAAATTTGTTCTATAATTGGTGCCTATTTTATACCAATTCTAGTTCTGAAATTTAAATTGAAAATTATTTTGAAAACAAGTGCCAAAACTAGAGGTTTCTTGAGTCTTTTTTTTAGAGTTTTTCTACTCTACTCTAGAGCCATTCTAGGTTTCTCTTTGAGTCCTAGCTTGCTTTTTTTTGTGCTTTTCATTGCTTTAATTGTTGAATAATCCTTGGAAATTTGTCTTGTTAAAACTCTATTGGTTTAGCTTTCATTTCATTTTTTTTGGTCTTTGGTTATTGCTTGTCTCTTTGTTTCCTTGCTTGTGAGTTGCCATATAGGGAATTGGAAAGGAGGATTGGTGCCATATCTTGAAGAATTTGAGTCAAGAAGCAAGGGGCCAACCACCTTAAGAGCTATTGGACTAAGAAGCACTCCAAATTGAGTGAAACAATAAAGAGAGAATAGCCACCACAATTGAGGACTTTTTTCTTTGTAATTTTGTAATTGGCAATTTGCTTTGCTCTCAAATTTTGTAAAAAAAAGGCCTTTCATTGGAAGTAAGTTGGGAGCCTCCGCTAGGTCACCCTACTTCCATTTGTGTGTAATAAGTTTAGGCAATTTTCCCTTAGGATAGTGAGTGTTTTGTTGGGAACCTTAAATGAGGTCATCCAAACACTCTTAGGATCCGCCTAGTTTGCATTTCTTGCACTTTAATTTCTTGCTTATTTTCATAGCTTTTTTCCTTTACCCTCCATTGTCAAACCGCCTAGATAGCTTGCCTTTTACAAATTAGTTTTTACCTTATCTTTCACACCTCTTTTAGTGTTTATTTTGGCTAGTTTCAACCATAGTTTCTTTTACCTTTTTTTCAAACCCCCAACAAGAAAGAACCATAACTTAGGAACCAACATCTAGTGTTAATGGTGAGGGTTCTACTCCTAAGGACCCCTTGTATAAGATATTAGATGAGTTGAGATCCCTTAAGTTGTGGAAAGAAAAACAAGAGAGAAAAGAAAAAGGTAAAAAAAGAGTGGAAGAAATAAGTCAAGATGAAAGAGAGAAAATAAGAGAGGAAGAAAGAAGAAAAATAAGGAAAGAAATGAAAAGAGAAAAACATGTCTCCTATAGTAGTCATAACTCTTGCAAGAGCCTAAGTGAAGAACTTCGTGACTATTATGAAGGAAGGCATAGGTCACATCTTAGAACTCACTCCCATAGGAGAGAAAATGAAAGAAAGCCTCAAGAGGTTAACATTAAACTCCCATACTTCCATGGGAAGGACAATGTAGAGGCTAATTTAGATTGGGAAATAAGGGTAGAGCAACAACTTAAAAAGAAGTCTACTTCAAAATCTTATGGCTCTCACTCTTATCCAAAGAAAGACCAAGGTCAAGGAATCTTAGGGGTGAGACCTTCTAAGCCCAAAGATGATAAGGGGAAGACAATAGAAAAGCAACCCCTTAAGGCTAGTATGCAAGAGAAGACTAGCTCCATGAAGTGCTTTAAATGTCTTGGAAGAGGACACATTACTTCTCAATGCCCCACCAAGAAACCATGATTATGAGGGGCCAAGACATTTATAGTAGCCAAGATGAGGCTACTACTTCACCTTCCTCTAGTAAAAGTGAAGAAGCAAAAGGGGAAGAATCTAGTGAAGAGATCTACCCCCAAGAAGAAGGACAACCTTTAATGGTTAAGGAGGAGTGTAAGGAGGTAAGTGTCTCCTCCAAGAGGTTAGCTAAGAAGGAAAGACATTTTGAAATAAAGACAAATATTAAAGAAATTTCCCTTCTTAGACAACCTCCACATTTTCTCCTTTGTAAAAAGACACTTGTTAGCATTGCCACATCTCTTAGGCTTGAGTTTATTCCTCAAGTAAAGGAGTTGTTGGATGAGGGTTTGGTTCGCAAGAGATTAAATCCTTGTGCTTTGTTGGTGCCCAAAATAGGTATTATTAGGCACCAAATCCCTAAAATAGGTGGTGTGATGAATACTTTGGGTGGTGCAACACTCTTTTGTAAAATCACTCGTGCACCCAAAATCTTCATGATTTGTGTACATAGGGACTCATTAGGTAGGTTTGTTCTTATTTTTAGTTTCAATACAAACTTAGTCACTCATATGGGACACCTTAGGTTTGTCATACTTTTTGGTAGGAATAATCAACATGAAAATACAGAAAAAGGTATGTTCTATTGCTTTACTTTTCTTAATTTTTTAAATTGTGAGCAAGGGGTTCCCATGAACCCTAAGAGAATAAAGGTCATTCCTGAGTGGCCCGCTCCACCAAGTGTAAGAAAAATTTGGGGCTTCCAAGACTTAACAAACTTTTACAAAAGGTTTGCCCCATATTTTTCTATACTTGTAGCACCACTCATTGAGTTGGTGAGGAACCATGTTCCTTCATGGGAAGATGCCCAGGAAATGAGTTTTCAGACCTTACCTTACTTCAACATACTAAACACCACTAATACATATGTTTTTGTTCTTTTTACAGGTGTTGAGGAAAAAAGCCCAGAGTTTCAAGAACCTCGGGATTTGAGGTCAAATCCTTTTCAAGGGGGAGGGAATGATGCAATCCTACCCCGCAAGGGCATTGGATAGAAAACTCCAAGTAGATTGGGCCAGAGATGCAAGAGAAGGCCCTAGGGTTCTTATGAGCCTTAGGGTAGATTTCGGGCCCATGAGCTAAGTATGAGCCCACTTATCTTTGTAAATATTAGATTAAGGTTTCATTATTTGTGGGCCTTGTATTTAGGGCTCCATAATGTAGGTAGGGTACCCTAGAAATATAGGATTTTTCAGCCCTTGTATTTTAGGGCACCTAGACTAGTTTTTGTATTAGGGGTAGTTTTGTAATTTCACATGCACTAAGTGGATATTTGATGTGTGTGGTTGGAAATAAATTTAATTGAATTGGTAGAAGCCCAATCCAATTAAATTTTAGAGGGGGAGGTGAGCATTTGCTTACTACACCCCATTGCCACATCATATAGTCACACTTTGTGCATGTCCTTCATGCTTTTCATGCCTCATGACACCTAAGCACACTTAGTGGAGAATCTTGGAATTGATCTTGGATTAGTGGGCTGAACCATAACTAAAATTCACCAATCATAATTAGTGAAATTTTGGCTCCAAAGTTTGGCTCCACAAATTCAATTTCAAATTCAAGTGAAATTTGAATTTCCCTCCAATTTTGTGTGACACTTAGGTTATAAATAGAGGTCATGTGTGTGCATTTTTTTCAACTTTGATCATTTGAATATTAAAATTCAGATTTCAAAGCTCATTTGGAGCACAAAATTTCGTGCTCTTCTCTCCCTCTCCCTTCATTCATCTCCTTCTTCCTCCAAGCTCTTATCCATGGCCTCCTATAGTGGTGAGCTTCTTCTAGACTCATCTTCTCCTTGAAGTGGCGTCTCTTCTCTCTCTTCCTTCTCCATTCCGCTGCCATTCATCTTCCAAGAAGCAAAGGAATCCATTGATGAAGAAGATCCTAGGCCTACAAGCTCTAATGGAGCTTGCATCACATAATGACCTAGCTTGGACTTCAAGTGAGTTTAGGAGGACAACCTTACAAAGTCATTAAGTGTGGGCATCATGATTAGAAGTGGACTCTGAACTTGAGACAAGCAAAAAAACTACTAAAGACATATTCTTGAATATGTGTGAATGTGAATGCGTAAGGGTGATAATATGAGGTTATTAAATGTAGTGATGGTAATACTTTTAGGATGAGAAACTTAGAGAATAGTGAATAATCTTATAAGACTATAGTAGTCTATTGATGTGATAGTCGTATGATAGGAAGCATGGGAATATTGATTCCTCCATTTTGTGCTTTGAACAATGATTGTGTAATTGAGGTGAAATTGTGTGTGTTGAGACAAGTGGGGATTGAAATCATTGCCTGATGTTTATGGGATGAATCTTACAAGAACAAATGGAACCTATCTCATTACAACACGAGTAGGGTTGGAAGCATTTAGGGACACCGATTGTGAGAGGAGTTGAGCTCCATCATGAGACAAAGGAGAACAATGCAAAACAATGCTTGTGGATAACATGACTTTCTGTGCATTGGGGTGTGAATGGAAGAAGTTCTTATGGGGGGGCATCTAGTGTGCTCTAAATGGTCCGTGTCCCATTAGGATGTGCCCTACAAGGGCAAGGTGACAATAATATTTATAATGTTGAAGTTGGATGGTGGGACCTCCATTAGTTTTAAAGGGGCTATGAGCCTGTGCCTTGGAACCATGTCACAGTGCCAATTTTGATCCCCGTAGAAATGTTCGTGAAGAGGAGGCATCCCTAAATGCAATCCTAGTGAGGAGTGACGACAAGAGAGTGGATGAAACTTGTAACTGAGTGGGTGGCCACAAATGGTAACTAAGGTATGTAAGGTGAGGACCTTGAGTCCTTGGGGATAAAAAATGACACCAAGTTGTGATATCTCAATGAGGTCGGGGGACTCACGTAGCCAACTTGGCAATGTCAATAATCATTGAGAGCATAATCGGTTGTGGTGAAGAGTGGATTGTCTATAGTACCAAGGTAAAGGTATCTCCTACAATGTCACCTAGAAAAATAAATGAAAGATGTAAGACCTCTATGATGACATATCAGTGAGGCGGTAAGGCTTGATATAGGGGAACTATGCATATAGTCAGGAGTAGGCCTATGAGAGTAAATGTGGATTGTGTGATGTGTGTGTGATTGTGGACTTTGGTCTTTTTGTTTGAAGCATGTTGGGGGTGGAAGACTCACCCATACAACCTTAAATTTTTTAGAAAGTGATGGAGGATCTTGTATAAGTGTGACAAAGACGGAGCTGTGATGCCAATAAAAGATGTTGATGCCAAGGAGCAAAACAAATAGTAGAAAGATCTCATAGAAGAAGCCTAAGATTCTTACTTGGTTTTTGGGAGTTCATTGTCTTACTTGAGTCATTGCTTTGAGTTTTAGTCTTCTTGTAACTGTGGGAAGACTAGGAATTATTAATATCAGTCCTTATATTAGTGGCTCAAGTATAATATGTATTTATGAGAAATTATATAAATGTATATTTTGTTGATTGTATGAGGATGTTTTATTAATGAATTTGTTCATGTGTAAATGAAATGTAATTTTTATGCTAAGGTTATGATAGTGTCACATTTTTCCAAATGAACTATTTTTATAACAAATGGGTTTAATTCGCAAACATTTCTAAATGAGTTCTAATGAGAAAAGAAATCAGTTTTTGGGTGCTTCAATGTATCTCAGTATTCAATAAAGAAGAAAAAAATGTACCTATTTTCGAAGGTTGTTTCAATAATTAAATAGTATTTTATTATGTGAATTTAAGAAATAATAAGTAAATCCTTAATGTAAAAATTAGGGATGCTTGTCATTGAAGAGAAGGTGAGGGGTTTAGAGACTCGAGCCAAGGATGTTGAGGATGTGGTCCAATCTCATGCGAAAGAGGTAGAAAGGTTAAAGGCGGATTTGGCCACGACGAAGAAGGAGAGGGATGTCGAGAGGTCAGAGAAGGTACAAATTGAGCAAAAAGCTTATAATGAGGCATACGAGGCTTATGAATCTAGCTTCAAGCACTGCCTTCGTCAAGTGTTGTTTCACTATGAGGTGCTGGAAGAGTCTATTTTTGACATTGACAAAGATGTCTATAATGGATAGTTGGTCCTTATTGATGATATCTTAAAGGATGCTCCACCAAGTGGTGAGCAACCGACTACTCCTCCTAGTAAAACATTTTTGGACGACGAGTGGATGGCATTGCCTGTACCGTCCAATCTTGCCTCTATGATGGAATTTATCTTTGGTTTAGTGGAGCCTTTAATCATGTCTTCTAGTGTATCATCTAGTATGTATTAGTAAGTTAGTTAGATGGTTCATTAACATTGTTCTATGTTGTAACTATTTTAGCGGTTATAACTATTTTTGATTATTTATGTTATGTCTGTAAACTCCTATAAGATGAGTTAGTTAGTAGGGTTTGATAAGCAAGTTAGAGTAAGCTTTTGAACCCCACTTCATTGTATCTATTATTTCGGTTCTACATAATAAAACCTCCATTGTTGTGATTTTTCCTTAACTATTTGTGTACTTTTCAGTCTTAAATCCAACAAATTGGTATCTAGAGCTTCAGTTCAGATCAATTTTGCATTTGTTTTGTGGTGGCTCAAGTTCATCAGAGATCAACTATTTTGTTTGTTCTGTTTGTGCTGTGTCTTTAAGATTCAATTAAGGAGATGGTCAACATAATCAAGATTGAGAAATTTAAGGAAAAATAGCTCAACCTCTGGCACATCAAGATGCGTGCCTTGTTGAAAGAACACAAAATTTGGCCACCTCTCTCCAGTTAACCGTTGAAGGTTGATAAGTTACTCCTCGAGTTGCAAGATGAAAAAACATACTTGTTGATTCTCTTGTCACAGTCTTATGAGGTTCTTTATGAAGTTTTTGAAGAGAAAATTTTCATGATGAAATCCATTTGTAACAAGTTGCTTTTGAAATGATGTTTGCTTAGCCTCCGAATGAGAGAAGGTACGCCACTGAAAGAACATCTTGATGAGTCAAACTTTGTTCTGATGGAATTTTGTGACATTGATGTCAACATCAAAGATGAAGACTTGAAAATGATTCTGTTAGCCTGTCTCCCTCCTTCATATGAGAATTTTGTGAATTCCTTTAGTGTTGGCAAGGACTCCAATACACTTGAAGAAGCCAAGTCTAGTCTCTATTCTAGAGAGCTTTGACTGAAAGAGTCTAGGAATAATGATGAAGCCTTTATGACTAGATTATCAGTGACTTGCTAGAGGGAAGAAGAAGAAGAAAAGAAAAGGTAGAAAGAAGAGCAAGGTTGATCCAAAGGACATCCATAATTACTTCAAAGAACTTGGTTGTGACATCCTGGAAATTTCTACCCGGAATTTTTGGAAACGATGTATTTTGAATGATTATATATATATATATATATATATATATATATATATATATATATATATATATATATAAGTATTATTCAGTGTATATGCATATATGTTCTTGGTAGAAGTAGGAATAGTGGGGGCTAGATATGCGGGTTAGGCTGATTAAGGAAGAGAAATCCATAACTGGGAGGCTATAGGTAAATTCTTAATTAATTAGTTTAAAAATCATCGTTTTGCGTGCGACTTACAATTTAACGAAACCAACCTCTGAACCACGCTCGGGGTTTTATTCTGAGCGTTTTGATATATATATTGATTACTTTCGAAAACTGGCCCCGACGGACGCAGAGAAATGCGAGAAACTGGAACCAGAGAAACGACACGCAAACCGAGGCAGGATTTTAGCGTTTCAAAGGTCAGATTTTTCTCACTTTTTGTGGCTGAGTATGGGTGACAATCAAAAGAGAAAGTGGGCCCTTTTGCTCCACTCAAATGGAGACATGTGGCATAGTTTATAATAAAATAATAAGAAAAGAGGAAAAAGCCTTTTTAAAACCAAAAAGCTGTATTCTCTCTCCTCACTCAGCCCCACAATTTCAGAAGCCTATTCCTCTCTCCCTCACGTTGCCATTCTCTTCTTCTTCATTCTCCATTGAAGCTCCAAACAAAGCTCCAACCTTTGGCCATCATTTCTGCTCCAAATCACGAAAGGAGGGCATTTTCGGAGTCATGAAGCGCCTCTCTACGTGTGGGACTTCAAAATTTCAGGTTTGGGTGGACTTCTTTCTCCTTTGATTTTCGTGGGTATGGGGTTTTGGGAGATATGATGGGTAGTTTTGCTAAGTTTCTGCTTCATGATAGTTATTTGTGAAGGAATTTATGGAAAGCATGTTGAACTTGCCATGTTTGGATGAGTTAAGCTTACCCATTCAGTTTTAGGGTTTTTATGATGATGCTTGTGATGTTTATGTGCTGAAATTGCTCATGGAAAGCTGTTAGAGATGAAGGGTAGAGTTAACCTAGGGTTAGAAAGTGAGAATGTGGTGTTATGAGTGGAAAAAGAGTGAGACTTTGAGAGTTGAAAGGCCAATTCTGGATTTAGTAGTATTTAGAGGTTAGAGTGAGTTAATCCTAGCTTGAAATGCCATTTAGGACTTATGAGAAAGGTTGGGCTGTGCTAGAGAGAAAAACAAATGATCAAAGTGAACAAAGAGTCATTTCTAGGGTAAATTTGGGTGTTGAGGAGTCAAATTTTGATTCGGTGGAATTTTAGGTGTAAATCCAGTTTGAGCAAGTTTAGATTGATGTTATGGACTTGTGTGAGGTGAGAGTTTGCTTCAAATTTACCTCATTCTCAATTTCACTTCTCAAACCTAGAAAATCCATTAAATTGAGGGGTATGGGACACCTAGATTTTGTGTTGTTGTGTTTTGAAGCTTGACTTTGGTTTAGACATGATTGATACATGATTTGGGACTTGTAGGATTTGATTTGGGCAAGATTGGATGAGAGGAAATGTGGTTTTCGAAATCTGCACTTTATGCAGAATTTTGCTGTGAAATTGTGCAGCAGAATTTTGCATAAGTGCAGAAAAATGCTATGTTTTGCTGGTTGTGGAAAGAGTAGTGCAGAATGAGTTCTGGATGTCTGCTAGTAGATCCCAACGGTCAAAATGTAGGCTTATGTACTAGAGACTTCCAGTAAAATTTTCGAGTCGATCCAACGGTTAACGAACTGGAACGAAGGAATTGTTACTGGGGTCTTTAAGTGAGAAAAGCTGTGATTTTGGTTGGTGTTTTAGGCAGAGTTTTCTGCCTTTGCCCTATTTTCTTGGCTGTGATAGTTTGTGCTGTTTGAATGTTGAATTACCTGGATGTTGGGGAAGCTTGGGAGGATTGATGGGGACCCGGTGTTGAGAGAAACGAGGATATGGGCTACGTGGGAGTACGTGAGCTCAGTTGGAGGTGGGCAACAGGGGATGGTGGGCTTATGCGCGATTTGTGGATGTGGAAAACTTGTTGTGCACCATCGCCCGACCGCCACCTAGTACCACATGTGATGGGTACCCCATAATCCTACAAGCTTGAGATGAGGAAGTGTAGAAGGGTGAAACTTCCTGCTTTTATTCGTTGACCACAGAGTGGTACCTGGAGATATGTCGCGGGGGTCAGGAGACATTGGGGATGTCAGGTGGGGTGCTATTGCCCAAAACCAAGCTTGACCAATCCCGACCCAACCCGGGCATAGTCAGTCAGTGAGAACCTGTGATGTACCTAAATAGGCGAGCTCCTGGCAGTCAACAGATAAAAGGAACAAAGACCACAAAGCAAGGAGGCTTGTGTGGTGGCTGGCCAGCTGTGAACTTTGAGTTATATATGGGATATGGCCTCTGGTAATCGATTACCAAGGGTGGGTAATCGATTACACGGCTTAAAAATGAAGACAGGAGGCTAAGATGGTCTCTGGTAATCGATTACCAAGGTGTGTAATCGATTACCAGGCTTGAAAACGAGGTCAGGAAGTTATGAGGGCTTCTGGTAATCGATTACCAAGGGGGTGTAATCAATTACCAGGCTTAGAAATGAAGGCAGCAGGTTATGGAGGCCTCTGGTAATCGATTACCAGTCTGTGTAATCGATTACACAAAGGAATGGGTCACTGGTAATCGATTACCAGGTATGTGTAATCGATAACACAGTGCCTTTTTCAGGTTTTCATGTCCTGAAGCTGTGTGATTCGAGTTTGGCCTCTGGTAATCGATTACCAAGGATGTGTAATCGATTACCAGAGATGAAAAGCCTTAAGATACCCCTTTTATTTGCATGTAGTGGTCATGAGATGCATTGTATTGCGGCGTAGTTAGATTCTTGTGAAAGAGTCTACCCCTCTCTTTTCTTTCTTGTAGATCGTGATGGCGGCGCAGCTAATCCATGATCGAGTAGAGATGGAGTGCCTAGAGGGAGCTTGGGAGACCCTTGAAGGCAACACGAGGTTCTGATTTCGGGGCATGATTCGATTCACGGCTACTTCATTGGTGCATCCAGATGAACCGGCGCGTACGCTTCAGCGCACTGTAGAGTGGATACTACCCACGCCTACACCATATCGTCTAGTGGAGCCAGTCCAAGTGATCGAGGTAACGTCATCCGAGAAAGACCCAGAGGAGGATCTCGAGGAGCTACCTCCCGAGCCTGTTGCGGATGCTCTTGACTTTCTAGAGGGTGATGAGGACCCACTTCCTGAGGTGGATTCTCCCGAGGAAGTCATGTCGGCATCTGAGGCAGACTCTACGGAGGACAGTGGCCCGAGAGAGATGGCGACCAGTGGAGGCTCTTCATCATAGTGGACAGTTCCATAGACTAGTTTTATATACTTTTGAGGGTGGGTGTATCTAGCACTGACTGTTAGGTTTACTCTTTTGTTTTTGTATGGGTAGACCTGATGTATAGGAATTTGATGATTGTATACATGTGGCTGAAGCCACCACTGTGGACACCTTTGCTCTGGATGACACTATGTATTTTGTAAAACTCCCATATTTTGGACAGCTTTAAATGATGAATGCATTTATGATCAATCTTGTTATTTGAAAAGAAAGCATTAGCAACTTTATTTGTAAAAGCGTTTATCGACTGTATTTTATCCTTTTATTTTCACGTGACGACCTAAAGTAATGGCTGATATATTCTTCCTTCTGAAACAGCAAAATAGTTTAGAGAATTATGAGTGGTAAGAAAGAAATGACTCTGAATAGAGTTGTGAACTGGCCATTCAAGACTCTATAGTGAGGATTTTCCTTCTAAACCTAGTTATGGTGAAAAGAGAAAGAAATGAAAAAGAAAAAGAAGAAAAAAAATTTACCATGGTTTTTGTTAATTAAATCATTACTATTAAACCAGTCATTATTTTGGGGACGCCACATTGGTCACTGGAAGAAAGATTGTCCAAAGAAAGAAAATAAATATTTTGTTGTCGTCATCGTTAGAATGACTCCTCATCTGAAAATGATTTGGTTTTGGCTGTTGGTAAAGAACTAAAAGAACATTCTAAACAATGGGTAATGGACTCAAGTTGTTTTTATCATATGTGTTCACATAGAAGTTGGTTCGTAACATACAAGGAGAAGTTTGGTGGAAATGTTCTGATGGGTAACGATGCTCCTTGCAAGTCAATCAATATAGGTTCTATACAAATATGGATGGGATTGTTAGAACCTTAATTGATGTTCATCATATTCTAGAGCTTTAGAAAAATCTAGTCATTATGGGTGCCATGGATTGAAAAGGTTTTTCTTGTTGGGTTGAAGGTGGAGTTATGCAAATTAGAGGGAAAGGGAAGTTTGTGGTAATGCAAGGAACTAAGCAAAGAAATTTGTACATCCTTCAGTGGTGCATTGTGACAACCCCTATCTAAACTGTTTCACAAGCTGGAATCCATGCTTTAATGGCTCGTCCAATGATAATCCTCTATGTCATATGCGTTTGGGCCACATGAGCGAAAAAGGATTGGAAATTCTAAGCAAGCGAGACTTACTTGGAAATCACAGTGTGAAACCTCTTCAATTTTGCAAGCACTGTGTCTAAGGGAAGTAGCATCAGGAAAAATTTGCAAAGGTTGTACACACTACAAAGGCCACGTTGAACTATGTCCATTATGACTATTGGGGGCTTTCGAGAGTTCCATCACTAGTTAGTGCAAGGTATTTTCTCTCTATCATAGATGATTACTCGAGGATGACATGGGTATTCATGATGAAGCAGAATCTAAAGCTTTCAAATGTTTCAAGCATTGGACAATTCTTATGAAGAATAAAACAAGAAAGATAGTAAAATGTCTTAGGAGTGACAATGGCTTGGAATTTTGTTCTACAAAATTGAATGAATTCTATAAAGATGAAGGCATTGCAAGACAACGTGCTATACACTCTACTCCATAGCAGAATGGAGTAGTTAAAAGAAAGAGTATGACCTTATTGGAAGGAGCTAGATGCATGCCATCCAATTCAAGGTTGAATAAGGCAGTCAACACAACATGCTATCTTATGAATCGCTCACCGTCCACTACCATAGATTTCAAGACACTTATTGAGCTGAGGATTTGTGCTGAGCAAAGGGTCATCCCGCTAAGCGCACCGCTTTAGTCCATCCACTGAGCGAGAAAAGCATGCGCTAAGCCAAAATCCACTAATGCATGCTGAGCGGTCCATTGTCACGCTAAGCACGCTAGCACGAACAAAGCCACCTATTTAAGTCTGAAATCAGATTTTGGAAGGGATTTTGTCCATTTTTTAGAAGAGCTTCTGCATGTGAGAGATTCTAGAGAGAGAAGGGTCCGAATCCAGAGAGTTTTGAGAGATTTTGCTGTGCAGCGACCTGCAGAGAACTAAGCGAGAAGAGGAAGCCATCCTGAGAGCATGAGATGAGTCTGTGAGTGATTGTGAGGTTCTAGAGGTGGATGAGACATCCACACTACTTGTATTTCTTCAATCCTTCAGTTTTATCTTCTCTTTGCTATAAAGGAAGCTTCCCAGTTATGGAGAGCTAATCCTCTGTTGGTTCTTCCTTGTAGGTACTTGATGTAAATACTTGTATATCTATTTAATGATGTTTTATGTGTTCTCAGTGCTATCAGTACGTCATTTCAGTGTGATTTTGCCTTGATCACGTAGATGCATGCTTTGTTAGGATCATTCAACAGTGGAAACTTGATGCAATCCTACCCCGCAAGGGCATTGGATAGAAGACTCCAAGTAGATTGGGCCAGAGATGCAAGAGAAGGCCCTAGGGTTCTCATGAGCCTTAGGGTAGATTTCGGGCCCATGGGCTAAGTATGAGCCCACTTATCCTTGTACATATTAGATTAAGGTTTCATTATTTTTGGGCCTTGTATTTAGGGCTCCATAATGTAGGTAGCGTACCCTATAAATGTAGGATTTTCATCCCTTGTATTTTAGGGCACCTAGACTAGTTTTTGTATTAGGGGTAGTTTTGTAATTTCACATGCATTGAGTGAATATTTGATGTGTGTGTTGGGAAATAAATTTAATTGAGTTGGGAGAAGCCCAATCCAATTAAATTTTAGAGGGGGAGGTGAGCATTTACTTGCTACACCCATTGCCACATCCTATAGTCACACTTTGTTCATGTCCTTCATGCTTTACATGCCTCATGACACCTAAGCACACTTAGTGGAGATTCTTGGACTTGATCTTGGATTAGTGGGCTGAAGCATACCTAAAATTCACTAATCATAATTAATGAAATTTTGGCTCCAAAATTTGGTTCCACAAATTCAATTTCAAATTCAAGTGAAATTTGAATAGAAATTCAAATTTCCCTCCAATTTTGTGTGACACCTAGGCTATAAATAGAGGTCATGTGTATGTATTTTTTCAACTTCGATCATTTGAGAATTAAACTTCAAAGTTTAGACTTCTTTAAATTTATCCATCCAAAAAACTCCCCCAAATTAGGGGCAAAATTGTCTTAAACCAATGTGCTCTCCTAAAACCTAAGCAAGGTAAATGGAGATAATAATTTCAAAGCTCAGGGTTCAACTTGACAATTACAATTCAGCTCAAAGATGGGCGCAAATGATATCATCATTAATAAATAGGTAAGCTTTTGGTCAAGTGGCTTGTATATACAACAATAATGGCCTTCATCATATCCACATTTATGCATTTCATTCTAAAATTCAGAGATTGATACAAAAATCATAGCTCTATGCTAGTCGTTCTCTCAACAATTAAGTTCACACTCTCACCGGGTTATGGTTCAAGCTTTTCTTTCTCAATCAATCTGCCCACTAAGTAACATTTCTAATCGTGATCCTACTTTCTTTTTCTTTCTCATCTAACATACATGCTCATTCAAAACTCATGATTTCAACACATGCTTCACCCTTTCATGCAATCAATTCACAACACCAATTTCACAACAAAAATAATTATGTTTGCACTGCATACTCAGATAATCAAGTCAAACTGTTCAGTATGCTTCAAGACATGCATACTACTATTCACAATCAAAAGTATGAAATCATAGATATAAACCCATATCACACAAAAAAAAACAAGTGTACTAAAAGCATCGTAATTATAATATTTATCAAAAAACAAGAACATGAATCTAAAAATCCTGTGACTAATCATCCTGCTAGGTCTCCTGGTCCTGAGTGCCCTCCTCTAGAATCTCAAGTAATGGTGTAGGTGGGTCTACTGGAAGATCAAGCACTAGTGTAGGAGGATCTGCTACTGTTGAAGAGAAGATTGATCCACCACTAGAGAGGGTGGATTTGGTGAAATCTATGGAGATCTCCCTGGAGTAGCAGCATCCTGTCTTACCTATGCCCTGCTTGCCTAAAAAATGAATGGCTTAGGGATGGTGGCCTCTGATGATGCATCTTGTACCTATTGAGGTACCTGAGCACTGGGACCCTCACCTTCTCTCATAACAGAAGACAAGGTTCTAGGCCAGGATACCTTCTCAATGAACTGCTCTACCAATAGAATGGACCCTGGAGGAGCTACCACCTGCAAGCTCTGCAGCAATAAAATCTGTCCCTGATGAATACTCTAAAGCATGGCTTCATAACACTGAGAGTCCTGAGTAGATGAGCTTGGAGGAGCTGGTGTAGGAGTAGCAGAAGTGGAAGGAGCTGGTAGAGTAGTAGAAGAAGGAACATCAGCTGGTCTTACCCTTGCCTTCCTCACCCCTCTGAAGTTAACTGTTAGATCATCCACATTCCAACAGTTTTTCTTAATGTAGGCCAAGTTAATGGTCGGGCTCAGGTTCTCATAGGTCAGACTGTCAGAGGTAACTCCTCTAACTCTGCATAAGGCAGTGATCAAGGCTGGAAATCTGAGCCTAGTGGAGTTACTCTGAGCAATAAAAGAAATCTGACCTGAGATAAGGGCTCCGATGTTCATATCCATCTTAGTCACCAAGCCATAGACCAACCTAGCTCTATCCATATTTAGATCTGAGGTGTGGGATGTGGGAGCTAGGTTGGAGTAAAAGAAGACACTCCATGTCTGGGCCAGTGTCATCAAATCTTTTCTAAGAAGCTTCCATGGCTGGCCCTCAGCATTCAAAACAAACCCCTTACGGGGAATACAGAGCCTAGCTTCAATCTTTTAAGGATTAGTCCTCAACCTGCAAAATCTAGAGTAAGTGGGTAAAGATCCCCCCTTTTCCAATACCACTGGCGTTTGAAGGAACTCATTCAGGCTGTCTGCATCTATTTTGATCAAGTGTCCTCGTACTTTGGCTTGCTTGGGTGCTTGCTCCTCTGTGGTGTATAAATTAGCATAAAACTCCTTCACCACAGCTACATCTATACTTCCATCTTGGAGATTGGCAAGGCCTTTGTGTAGATTACGCCTCTCCAATTCCACTTTAAACTCGTCAAACTCAGTATGATAAATCTGCACATTTCTCTCCGGAAGGATATTCCAGCCAAGAATGTTATCGGTATATCTATTCCAAGCGTCCAAAGAATGGAACCGCCTGGTATCATACTGAGCTTGAGG
Source organism: Glycine max (assembly GCF_000004515.6). Taxonomy (NCBI): domain Eukaryota; kingdom Viridiplantae; phylum Streptophyta; class Magnoliopsida; order Fabales; family Fabaceae; genus Glycine; species Glycine max. The sequence goes on from NC_038243.2 coordinate 26,211,317, forward strand.
TCTGGAAGCAGTGCTTTTCCTCTTCCTGGATGCCATCTATAATAAAAAGAACCAATCAGTTTGTTAGACCAAAAGTTATCAAAATTAAAACAGAAAATAAAAAATGAAATTGGCAACGTGCGCTTAGCGTGACACAGCTCGCTTAGTGCGCCTTAGGAAAACAACACACTAGCTTGGCGCAACAAGGATGCGTTTAGCCAGTCATGACAAAAAAATTTTCTCTGCATGATTGGCTTAGTGAGATAAGCACTCACTTAGCGCATCAGACATACAAAACCATAAAAATTAGACACGCAGAAAATGAACTTCATTTTCATCCCTTTTAAGGCCTCTAAAAGGAACCTATCAAACATGCAAAACCATAAAAATTACATACGCAGTACAATCCTTAACAAAGTCCTACTTTTATCTATTCTATTTACAATCTAAACCTAAAAATCAAGTTGCTAACTTAATGTTTTCTATCCAAAGGTATTAACAAAAGATGAAGCATAAATGAAGTTGGAAGCTTACTTGAATCGAAGATGCTTCGTGAAGATTCGGTGAAGGATGCAAAATGAGCGCAAAAATGCAATGCAAAAGTTTCAGAAGAAAGAGGTTGCAGGAAAAGTTTTTCAGATTTTTGGGGTAAGTATGAGTGTACTACTGTTTGGCTTTCCGCCTCCTCTCTTGGTGGGCCTACATGGACCCATTTAAAATTCAAATTTTTTTTAGAGAGAACTGCGCTTAGCGCAAAGTAGTGCGCTAAGCGAATTGTGCAGATAAGAAAACCTGCAACTCTCGCTAAGCTGCACTCTTGGTCGACTTAGCGAATATACTGCATCCTGCATACAGGGGAGGCATGCGCATAGCGAGTGGTTGCTAGCTTAGCGCTATCCAGGCCGCAAGGAATTTCGCTTAGCACAAATGGGTCACACTTAGCTCAATTAACCCAGTGAATTGGCCGCACAGAATAGGGCTTAGCGCAAGTGAACTGCGCTTAGCGAGTAAACATGATGCACTTAGCGAATGCACTCTCGCTTAGCCTAATTCAGATCAAATTGAATTGGGCTAAGCTCGCATATGGCTAGCTTAGTGAGCCAATCACCTTGAGATGTAGGGGTTTGGGCGCTTAGCGCAGGCTAACCTTGCTTAGCGAAATACGGAGATGCGCTCAGCGCATGATATGCGCTTAGCGAGTGGACTGTTTCCTTGAAAATGTTTTTAAGTTATTTTCAGTCCACTTTTTCAAAACATGTAGGACAACCCCCCAATATCTATGACTCATTATAAGCTGATATCCCCCTTTTTAATGATCAAAAAGCAAATTCCGACTTATGCAATGCATGAAAAACAAAAATGAAAGGAGTCAGAACTGGGTTGCCTCCCAGGAAACGCTCTTTTAATGTGATTAGCTTGACACATATACCTCAATGGGTGATATCAAATTTAAGGTGTTGTGTTCCTTTTTAAACTCTCCACCATGGTACAGTTTCAACCTCTGTCCATTTACCACCCATGTTCTGTCAGGGTCCTGAGATTGTGGGTCATATAGCTCTATTGCACCATAAGGTCGAACTTTCTTGATGACAAAGGGTCCAAACCATTTGGATTTCAGCTTACCAGAAAATAATTTCAATCTTGAATTAAAAAGTAGTATCTGTTGTCCCGGTTTGAAGTCTTTCTTCAACAACTTTTTATCATGGTAGGCCTTGACTCTTTCTTTGTAGAGTTTTGAAGATTCATAAGCTGTCAGTCACATTTCTTCCAACTCCAACAGTTGAATCTTCCTATGCTCTCTAGATGCCTTCTCATCAAAATTTAGAAATTTCAGAGCACAATATGCTTTGTGTTCCATTTCAACTGGTAAATGACATGATTTTCCATACACCAGTTGAAAAGGAGATAAGCCAATTGGGGTTTTGTATGTAGTTCTGTAAGGCCACAGTGCATCTTCCAATTTTATTGACCAATCTTTTCTGGTTGATGCCATTGTTTTCTCTATTATCTTCTTTAATTCTCTGTTGGATACTTCAGCTTGGCCATTAGTTTGAGGGTGACTTGTTCGCTTCTGGCAAGTGCACCAGATCGCACAAGTAGTATAAAATGGTAAGAACCGAGTATCGAACTCTCGGGGAACTTGTGTTACTGGGTAAGCTATTTCAGTGAATAGGTGTCAAGTGTGAAAATCGAAGTGTGAATATGAATAGGTATGTAAACTATCTACGCAAAAAGGAAAATCCCACGAGAGAAATGATGTGTAAAAACAAGTAGAAAACGCATTGGTCTTCCTAATAGGCGCCTGTGTGTTCCTATGGTGTCTACTGAGATGCTAAACCCCGATTCTTCATGCTAGTTTAGCCTAACCCTGATCAAGAATCGACCTCAGATTCCTCTTGTTGGACTAAACTCAACCAGGACCGCATTAAGACAAACATACTACAACTAAATTATCGCATCCCGATTCCTCGTGATAGTACAATAACTTAGTCCTATCCTATCAAGGTCATCAGAATCAAACTAGTTTCCACTGTTGCATGACCCTAACAAAGCATGCATCTACGTGATCAAGGTAAAGGCATACTAGAATGAAAAGCTGATAGCACAGAGAAGACACAAAACATCATTAAATAGATAAAAAGATATTTACATCAAGTACCTACAGGGAAGATCCAACAGAGGATTTTAGCTTTCCATAACCAAGAAACCTCCTTTACAACAAAGAGAAGAACAAGATGAAAGATTGCAAAAATATAAGTGGTGAGGATGTCTCCTTCACCTCTAGGATCTCATAACCACTCACAAACTCATCTCAAGCTCTTAGAACAGCTTCTTCTTCAAGCTCTGGTCTCTGCAGATCTTCACACATCAAAATCTCTCAAAACTCTCTGGAACTTGGACCTTTCTCTCTCTTGAATCACTAGACATGCAAAGCTTCAGCTCTCAGCCCAAACTCCTCTCACAAATTACTGATTGCATGATAAGAAAATGAAGTAAAATGCCCTCATCACTTGTCTTTCACAAGGTATGTAGTTATCCAAAGAGAAGAATAAAATGTAACCTGAACAATTAGATGGAGTTAGGCATAAGACAAATATCAAGGAGATCGAGGCTGTACCCGAATCAAATAAACATTAAAAATGCAATATCTAGGAAGTGATCCTAGGTCGTTTCCCAACGAGCAATGGTCAACCAAACGTTCATAATAGATAGTAATAAAACAGTAACAAATTGGGGGGGGGGGGGTGGTGTTTGTTTTGTAAATTAAAGCGTAAGCAAATTCGAATTAAAGAAATAACAGAATTAAAACATGTTGTTCCCCCTTGATTCACAAGCAAGTCTCTTATCCTAGGTTACGAGAATTTATCCTTAATCAGTTCAATCACTTAATCCAATCCTAAATTAAATTACTAAGCGAAAATTAACATAAGGTTGTCATTATGTGATTAAGAAACACATACACCAGTTGATCATGAACGAAATTGATCATTAAGCATGAATGTAAATTAAGCGCAGAGAAAATTAATCAAGCACTAAGCATGCATGGATTAATAGCAACAAATAGAGAACAATTGGTGAAGAGGAAAAACTAATCAGAATTCAATAGTAATAACAAAACCTCAAAGAGAGTTGTGCTTGATCCTCAAGAGAAAACAACGCTGGAGACTTAGCCTTCCATTAATTAGCAGAAAAAGAAATTGCAATTGGAAGCAAAAAACGAAATTACAGATTGAAGCAGAAAATGAAATCGCAGAAAACAAATTTTATGGCTACGTGAACAGTGCGCATAAACAGTAAAAACTGGAATTGCAAAACCCTAAAAATTATTCTCCTCTCAAAACTCTCTCAAAAACTCTCTCCTAAACTAAAACCCTGGTGCTGTTATATAGGTCCTCAGCCCCAAAGCTTAAAAATATGTTTTAAGTCCAAGCCCATAAACGAAATAAAATAAAATCTGGACAAGATAAGATTGGATGAAATAAAATCTGGATGAAATAAAATCTAGAAGAAATAAAATCTGGATAAGATAAGATTTGATAAAATAAAATTGTCTGCTCTCTTCAAGTCCAATCCCAATTCCGGATTCAAGCCCAATTGCTTATAATTCTCCTGAAATTAAATTAAAAACACAAAATTAGTCAAGTAGGCCCAAATTATAAAACTGCATAATTAATTTGACAATTAAGGCTAATAAGTAATTAAAATGGTGACAAAAAGGGTTAAGAAATAGGAAAAAATAATGACACATCAAATCCCCCTACACTTAGCCTTTTGCACTCTTGGGAAAAATAAAAAAGCAAAGCAAGGAACAAATCTAGAGACATTAAAGAGAAACAAACAAACACAAAAACAATTACATATTTCTCAATGAATCTCAAGGAATAGGCAACATCCAACACGTAAAGAGTTAAGGAATCAAGACAGTTATGAAAATCATCTAAGCATCTCAAACATGGCAAGATAGTCAATCAGCTCAAGAATTGAATGAAAAGTGATAAAGCCTCACAAGATATGCACTCTATCTCTCAAGTGTCTAGGCTACTGTTTACTCTCAGAGCACCCATGAAAACAAACACCACATAGACTTGGCAAGACTCTAAAATTGACAACCACACCACAAACACATGCACATGAGGATTAAAAGGTCTTTTAAGGTTGTAATGGGGCCAAGGACAAGGTAGTTCAACTTCATTCTTTTTTTGTTTTTTTTTTCCTCTTTTTTTCATTTTTTTTTGTTTTTTTAACGTGAACAGTAGCATTTGAAAGCATTTGAAAAATGAAGTAACAATTAGGCAATATATGTATATACATCAAGCATGGCCAAAATACATCATCAAGCATGGCCAACAAAAACATATCATCCAATGAAACATACCACCCACCCCCCCCCCCTCCACACTTATTCCCAAAACAATTCCAAAGCTCCAAAATTCCTTAAGGGTAGGGTGAGATCATGGTTTTTCATTTAAGGCTTGTAATGAGCTTCAAAACAAAGAAAGGGGAACGTAGGCTCAAAGGAATTAATTCAAGGTAGGCTCATTTGGCTAGAGGCTTATAAGAACAAAATGCCTAAATCATCTCGCAACATGCATGTGAAGCAAGAAGTATCAACAAGAGTCAAGCCAAGGCTATTGTGCAAGAAATCAATGGGGCAAAACACATCGAATAAAATAGATGATGATGGCTCAAATTCTCACCAAGGGTAAATCTATCACTTTCAATTTGAACTTTCAAAACTAACTTGACATGTAGAGAAAAACAAGGATTTCAATTCACAAAATGCCAATAAACTCCTATTTCAAAAACAATTACCCATTACCTGTACATGACCCAAAATTCAAAGACAAACATGCAATGTTGTACACAAAACATAAAACCAAAATAACAAAATAAACCTAGAAAACCTAACAAAATTAAACTAGAAAACCCAACAAAATTAAAGAACAATCTCTTCCCCCCCCAACACGCACTTAAACAACACATTGTCCTCAATGTAGCACAATCATAAGATCAAGAGCAATCAAAACAATCAATAAATTTGGACAAGTGCAATAAAAGTAAAGAAGGAGACAGAAAAAGAAAACTCCCTAAGTCATGGCGGAAGAGAAGTAGGGTGAAGTAAGGAGGTCTCCTCGACCACTACATCCACCAAGGAGGGATTTGTGAGGAATGGTTTCAGCCGACATCCATTGACCTTGAAGCTCTTATCTGTGGATTCACTTTTGATTTCAACTGTACCATAAGGAAAAACATTAGTCACCACAAAAGGACCAATCCACTTTGACCTCAACTTACCAACCACGAAGTCCTTCTTAGCTATCAAGCTGTCAAGGAACTTCTTGGTCTTCTCCTTGTAGAATTTGGAATTCTCATAGGCTTCCAAACGGATCTCATCTAGCTCACTTAGTTGCAACTTTCTTTCCTCTCTAGCCTGATCAATAGAGAAGTTGTAGGTCTTTACAGCCCAATAGGCTTTGTGCTCTATCTCTACAGGAAGATGACATGCCTTGCCAAAGACAACCCGATAAGGAGACATTCCTATGGGTGCTTTGTAGGCAATCCTATGCACCCAAAGAGCATCATCCAGCCTGGTGCTCCAATCCTTTCTGTTCGGCTGCACAATCTTCTCCAAGATCCTTTTTATCTCCCTGTTTGAAATCTCAGCCTGCCCATTATTTTGGAGGTGGTAAGGTGTGGAAATTCTGTGCACGACCCCATACTTTTTGAGCAAGGCATACATGGATTTGTTACAAAAATGGGTGCCTTGATCACTAACGATGGGTCTAGGGACTCCAAACCTACAAAACAAATTAGATCTAACAAAATCCACAACAACCTTAACATCATTAGTTCTGGTGGGTTTGGCTTCCACCCATTTTGAAACATAATCAACAGAAGGGAGAATATAAACAAAACCGAAAGAGATAGGGAAAGGCCCCATAAAATCTATACCCCAGACATCAAACACCTCACAGAACAACATGGGTTGTTGAGGCATTTGCTGTCTCCATTAAAGTGAGCTGCCTACTCTCTGACAAGGCTCACAAGTGCTATAGATTCTCCACACATTCTTGAAGATGGTGGGCCAATAGAAACCACAGTCAAGCACCTTGCGAGCTGTCCTCTGTATGCCAAGATAGCCACCTGGTGCGGAAGAATGACAAAATTGCAGGACCGAGTCAATCTCATGGTCTAGAATGCATCTCCTAATAACCTGGTCATTGCACAACTTCCACAAATAGGGGTCATCCCAAATATAATGCTTAGCATCGCTCTTAATTTTAACAGCTTGAGCTTTAGATGCTAAGGGAGGAAAAGCAGAAGCAACCAAATAATTCATAATATTAGCAAACCAAGGAGTGGGGAAGGAATCAGAAATACTATACAGAATGTACAAATGGTCATTCGAAAAATCATCCCGAATGGGTGAGTCCTCAGACGCACGCTCAATCCTACTCAGGTGGTCAGCCACGAGGTTCTGTGCACCACTCCGATCACGAATCTCCAAATCAAACTCTTGGAGCCAAAGCATCCACCTGATCAATCTAGGCTTTGATTCAACCTTCTTCAACAGGTACTTTAGAGCTGCATGGTCAGTATAAACAATAACACAAGTATCAAGCAAATATGAACAAAATTTCTCAAGAGCAAAAACTATCGCTAATAGCTCATTCTCTGTGGTAGTGTAATTTGCTTGAGCAGCATCCAAAGTTCTGGAAGCGTAGTAGATCACCCGAAGCAGCTTATCAATCTTTTGAGCAAGGACAACCCCCAATGCGTAATTGGATGCATCGCACATTAGCTCAAATGGGGCTTTCCAATCAGGTGCCTGAATGATAAGGGTGGTAGTCACCGCACGCTTTAGGAAATCAAAAGCCTCTTTGCACCGATCATCAAAATCAAACTGCACCTCATTTTGCAGCAGATTGGATAGTGGAAGGGCCACTTTGCTAAAATCCTTGATAAAGCACCTATAAAACCCTGCATGACCAAGAAAAGAACGAACCTCTCGCAAGAGGGGTAAGGCAATTGTGAAATAACATCTATTTTTGTAGGGTCTACCTCTATGCCCCTATTGGAAATGATATGTCCTAAAACTATACCTTGTTCTACCATGAAGTGACATTTTTCAAAATTCAGCACAAGGTTAGTTTCAATGCATCGATCAAGAACTCTATCCAGACTATCCAAACATGCATCAAAAGAGGATCCATAAACAGTAAAATCATCCATAAACACCTCTATGCAAATCTCCAAAAAATCAGTGAAAATGCTAAGCATACACCGCTGAAAGGTACCAGGGGCATTGCAGAGGCCAAAAGGCATCCTCCTATAGGCAAAAGTGACAAAGGGATAGGTGAATGTGGTCTTTTCTTGATCCTCTGGAGCAATATGAATTTGTAAATAACCATAAAAACCATAAAGAAAACAGTAATGAGACTTACCTGCCAAGCGCTCAAGCATTTGATCAATGAATGGCAGGGGAATATGATCTTTTCTGGTCACCTGGTTTAGCCTCCTATAATCAATACAGACTTGCCAGCTGTTTTGCACTCTTGTGGGGATAAGCTCATCCCTTTCATTCTTAATAACTGTGAGGCCTATCTTCTTAGGAACCACTTGGACTGGACTCACCCACTGGCTGTCAGAGATGGGGTAGATGATTCCAGCTTATAAGAGCTTGGTCACTTCCTTTTTCACCACATCTAGAATGATGGGGTTGAGTCGCCACTGTGGCTGCCTCACTGGATTAGCTCCATCCTCTAAAAGTATCCTATGCATGCAGGTAGATGCGCTAATACTAGGAATGTCTGCTAAAGTCCATCCAATGGCTTTCTTGTGCTTCTTGAGCACTAGCAACAACTTCTCCTCTTGCTCAGTAGCAAGGGAGGCAGAGATGATCACTGAAAATTTTTCCTTGTCCTCTAAGTAAGCGTACTTAAGGGTTCCTGGTAAGGGCTTCAACTCTGGTGTGGGTGGTGGCTGAACGGTGGGAGGAACCAGGGTAGGAGAAGAAGGTTCCTCAGCCTGTACCTCATAAAGCAAGTCAAAAGTATATGTACTTCCTACAACATGGTTAGTGCATTATGACTCTAAAAAATCAACATCAAGAGGTACAATGTTGGATCAAGTGGCCTCAGAATAATTAAGAAGGGGGGTTGAATTAATTATTAATGTACCTTGACTAACTAAAAATTATTCTTCTTAATGTTACTAGATTTAATTAGGCTTTTACTTCCAAGTTAAGAAAGTAAAGAATAGTAATTGAAACTTAACCAAAAGTAAAAGCGATAATTAAAAGTGCACAGTGGAAATTAAAGAGTGTAGGGGAGAAGAAGACAAACACAAGAATTTTATACTGGTTTGGCAACAACCTGTGCCTACACCCAGTCCCCAAGCAACCTGCGGTCCTTGAGATTTCTTTTCAACCTTGTAAAAACCTTTACAAGCAAAGATCCACAAGGGATGTACCCTCCCTTGTTCTCTTTGAACAACCAAGTGAATGTACCCTCCACTTGAACTGATCCACAAGAGATGTACCCTCTCTTGTTCTCAGTTACAACAACCCAAGTAGATGTACCCTGTACTTGTACCACAAAGGATGTACCCTCCAATGTGTTAAGACAAAGAATTCTAAGGCGGTTAGTCCTTTGAATCGTTGTAAAGGGGAAACAAAAGATATCTCAGGCGGTTAGTCCTTTGAAATCTTTTTGTTTAAGGGAAATAGAAGAATCAAAAGAATTCTCAGACTGTGTCCTATTGAATTCTATGAAAAGGGAGAAGGGAGACACAAACGAATTCAGGCGGTTAGTCCTTTGTTCTTTTGGAAAAGGGAGAAGAGAGACACAAAAAGAATTCAGGTGATTAGTCCTTGTCAAATTCTTTTTTGCAAAGGGAAAAGATATAGCACACTTTTGTTTTCTTTGAAAGAACATAGTTTGGAAACCAAAAAACTTAGAAATCTTTTGGCAAAGGAAGAAGAAGAAATATAAGTAGCAAAGGTTTCAAGATTTCTCAAAAGTTGTTCAAGAAATTCTAAAAAGTTGTTCTAAGAAGTTATTGAAATGCAAGTCAAGGTCTTGCTTTTATAGACTTTTCATGTCTGGTCAAGAAAACCACTGGAAGAGTTATAACCTTGAGAAAACTTGAAAACCATTGGAAGAGTTACATCTCTTGATTTTTTATTCAAAACTTGTCATTGATAATCGATTACCATAACCATGTAATCGATTACAAAAAGCATTTTATGAAAATATATGACTCTTCACAATTGAATTTGAATTTCAACGTTCAAATACACTGGTAATCGATTACCAATATGAAAATATATGTTGTAATCGATTACACCATTTAAAAATCAATTGGAACGTTGCAAATTCAGTTAAAAGCTTTTGAAATCAAACTTTTCCACTGGTAATCGATTACCAAAGAGTAAAAACTCTGGTAACTTAGAAAATTTTCAGAAAAACTTTTCTTGTAAAACAAAACTGTGCTATGTTTGGTTTTTGAAAAATTCTTGTCAATACTATCCTTGTGAAATCATCTTCTCTTGAATCTTGATTCTTCTGGATGTCATTTCTTGAATCTTGAAATTAACCTTGATTTAATCTTGATCTTGAACTTGTTGACTCAATCTTGAAATCATTCTCTTGGGCTTTTTGTCATCATCAAAACTACTTGAATCTACTTGATTCATCATCATGGGCTAATACCAGGAATGTCTGCTAAAGTCCATCCAATGGCTTTCTTGTGCTTCTTGAGCACTAGCAACAACTTCTCCTCTTGCTCAGCAGCAAGGGAGGCAGAGATGATCACTAGAAATTTTTCCTTGTCCTCTAAGTAAGCATATTTGAGGGTTGCTGGTAAGGGCTTTAACTCTAGTGTGGGTGGTGGCTGAACGGTGGGAGAAACGAGGGTAGGAGAAGAAGAAGAAGGTTCCTCAAAGGTCCAAGAGATAAAGAATTGAAAATGGACAGAGGCATGACACTAATTGATGCTCCTAGATCTAGCATGGCATTCTCAAATTTATTATTCCCAATAATACAAGGTATACTGAAAGTTCCTGGGTCCTAACATTTCTCAAGAATGTGAGGAACAGATTTACCTATCAATGCTGACACATTTCTACCCATGCTAATCCTTTCATTGACCTTGAGCTTCCTTTTGTGGGTGCACAACTCCTTTAGAAACTTGGCATATCTTGGAATCTGCTTGATGGTATCTAGCAGAGGTATGTTCACCTCTACTTTCCTGAAGGTCTTCAAGATCTCGTTTTCCACTTCTTCCATTTTTTTGTTTGGAATTGCTCTAGGTGGAAATGGAAGAGGGATAAGAGGCTACTGCAAGTCAGAGCTACTAGAAGAAGGTCCATCTGCATGAAAATTTTTGTTAGCTCCCTCATGATCAGGAAGCTTTCTCTTTTGTGCAACCATCTCATCCTCTTTTTCAGGTGTAGAATGAAGCTTGACAGGTTCAGGTGCAGGTGCTGTTATTGGTGGAGGCACTTCAAATTGCTTGCCAGACCTCAAGGTGATGGCACTCACATTTCTTGGATTCTGCACAGTTTGTGAAGGCAATTTGTCAGAATTTTGGGACTGAGCTTGGTTCAACTGAGTAGCCATATGCCCCATCTGATTTGTCAGACTCTGAATGGAGGCTCTTGTCTCTTTCTGAAATTGCATATTCTGGATGGTCATTTGCCTCACTAACTCTTCTAAGGAAGGTTAAGGGGCGAGGGGGCTCAGTTGCTTGTTGTCTTTGTTGTTGTTGCTGCTGTTGCTGCATTGGAGGAACATATGGATTTCTTGGACTAGCAACATTCTGGAAGGGAGGGACAGGCTGTTGTTGTTGTGGAGGACTTGTCCATATCAGATTTGGATGATTCCTCCAACTTGGATTGTATCTGTTGCTTGAAAGGTCATAATTATTCTGCTGTTGTTGGTTTTGATGCTGAGGGGGTCTATTATAAATGTTTGCAGCATAAGCTTCAGATTGCTGCAAAGAAGGACAAAGATCTGTATGGTGATCTGCAGAAGAACATAGACCACAGGCTCTTGAAACAGGTGCAGATGCAAATTTCTGATTCATGGCAAGCGGAGTTACTAGGTGGACCAAGGCATCAAGTTTTCCCTCAAGCTTTTTATTTTCAGCAGATGAAGATGAATTTATGGCCACCTCATGGACTCCTCTAAGGACAATAGCATCATTTCTTGCACTGAATTGTTGGGAGTTGGAAGCCATCTTCTCAATCAAATTCCTTGCACTAAGCATGCATGGATTAATAGCAACAAATACAGAGCAATTGGTGAAGAGGAAAAATTAATCAGAATTCAATAGTAATAAAAAACCTCAAAGAGAGCTGTGCTTGATCCTCAAGTGAAAACAACGCTGGAGACTTAGCCTTCCATTAATCAACAGAAAACGAAATTGCAATTGGAAGCAGAAAACAAAATTGCAGATTGAAGCAAAAAATGAAATTGCAGAAAACAAATTTTATTGCTACGTGAACAGTGCGCATAAACGGTAAAAACTGGAATTGCAAAACCCTAAAAATTATTCTCCTCTCAAAACTCTCTCCTAAACTAAAACACTGGTGCTGTTATATAGGTCCTTAACCCCAAAGCTTACAAATCTGTTTTAAGTCCAAGCCCATAAACGAAATAAAATAAAATCTAGAAAAGATAAGATATGATTGGATGAAATAAAATTTGGACAAAATAAAATCTAGATGAAATAAAATCTGGATAAGATAAGATTTGATAAAATAAAATTGTCTACTCTCTTCAAGTCCAAGCCCAATTCTGGATTCAAGCCCAATTCCTTATAATTCTCCTGAAATTAAATTAAAAACACAAAATTAGTCAAGTAGGCCCAAATGATAAAACTGCATAATTAATTTGACAATTAAGGCTAATCAGTAATTAAAATGGTGAGAAAAAGGGTTAAGAAATAGGAGAAAATAATGACACATTACAAGGAAAGTAACTTAAACCACAATCTCACGGCTACTGTTTCACTCAAGCACAAGTGTTTAAGCTATTCATTAATATCAACTAGCAAGAGGTCCAATCTTTGCACTTCATCTCATGCCATAAAGTCAAAAATGTATAAACAGAATCAGAAGGACTTTCCCAGGCTTGTAGTGAGGCTTGGCTACAAAAATTCATTGGTTTTTCTAGGATTCAAAGGTTTAGATTCTAAGAGAGCATAAATCGTAGACTTATCCCAGTGATTTTTTTCATGCGCTTAGCTTGCTCACTAGCTTTTCACTTTTATTTGCTTTTGACCTTGTTACATCAACACACTTTTCCTTCTCCTTTTTTTGTTATACACAACATATGTGTTGTGTGTGCCGATGCTTTATCTCTTTCTTTGCATCCCAATTAGTTCCACTCCCCCAAATTTGGGGTAAATTTGCCTTGAACCATATGCTCTCCTAGAATCTAAACAAGGTATCTGGAGGTAATTATTTAAGTTCAGGGTTCAAATTTTTGACAATATCATTCAGCTCAAAAAGGGTGCGAAGGATATAATTATCATTCAAGGTAAGCTTTTTGGTCAAAAGCCTTGTGTATGTGCAATCATAGCCTTCATCATGTCCTCATTTATACATTTCATTCTAAAATTCAGAGATTGATGCAAAGATTATTACTCACAGCTAGTCGTTCACTCACAGTGTAAGATCACACTCTCACTGATTTTGGTTCAAGCTTTTCTTTCTCAATCAATCTGTGTACTGACTAGCAATTCTAATTTCATGTTAACATTCTTGTTCTTTCTTTGTCTAGCATACACACTTGCTCAAACTCATGGAAAGAAACACAAATTCCATCAAAATCATGCATTCAATTCAAAGTAAAGTCATACACCCATTTTTCACAAAAAGATAAAAGTGTTTTACTGCCATGTCATCAAAATCAAGTCAAACTGTTCCATATGCTTCAGAATAAGCAAACCAACTATCCATAAATAAAACTAGAAGTGTATATAAACATAAAAGAAATATTGTACTGAAACTATAATCATAATAATAATAAACCAAAAAGCAAAAAGTGTCATCAGGAATCAAAATTCCTGTGACTGGTCCTGGGTGTCCTGTGTCTGAACATCCTCTTCATTTGTCAAATGTAACACTGGAGTAGCTAGAGGAGAAGAGTCCATAGCTAGGACTGGTGTAGTCGGGTCCTCTGGCATCTCTAGAAGAAGAGTGGAGGGGCCTGCTGTAGGCTGAGGTGAGGGTATGTTTTCCCCTTGTGCAGAAGGCTCTGAAGTAGCCTCAAGGGATCGCTCAGGCGTGGCAACAACTACTTGTCTCACCTGTGTCTCCTCTGCCTCTTCTCCTATAACAAATGGCTCTAGGATGGTGGCCTCAGATGACTTATCCTCCACATGCTGAGGTACCTGGGCTGTGGGACCTTCATCTTCCATGTGAAGAGAAGGTTGGGTCCCGGGCCAGGCTACCATTTCGCTGAACTGCTCAACTGAAGGAATAGATCTTGGAGGTGCCACCACCTGTAAACTCTGTAATAAAATGATTTGTCCCTAATGAATAATGAATGCTCTGAAGCATGGCTTCAAAGCACCGAGAATCTGTCTAAGCTGGGACAAAAGGGGCTGCTGAAGTGGATGCTGGAGTAGGAGCTGTAGAAGTAGAAGGAAGCTCAACTGGCCTTGCCCTCACCCTCCTAGTCCCTCAGATAGAAACTGTTAGATCCTCGGGGTTCTAACAATTCTTCCTGATGAAGGCCAAGTTAATGATCAGGCTCAGGCGCTCAAAAGTGAGGCTATTAGAGACAACCCCTCTGGCTCTACATAATGCAGTGATTAGAGCAGGGAACCCAAGTCTAGAAGTGTTAGATTGGGCTATAGAGGTCATCTGGCCAGAGATCAGCGCTCTTATGTTCATATTCATGCGAGAGACTAGGCCAAAGATCAGCCTAACTCTATCCACTGTCAAGTCAGAAGTGTGTGATCTGGGGGCCAAGTTGGAGTATGAGAGGACACTTCAAACTTGAGCTAGTGTAGTCAGATCCTTCCTGAGAATCTTCCCAGGATGTCCCTCAGAGTTCAAGATGAACCCTCGGCCACGTATACATAAGGCAGCCTCTATCTCTCTGTAGTCTGTAGGCAACCTGCAATATCTAGAGTAAGCGGGTAAGGTTTCCCCCTCAGCTAATACCACAGGTGTCTCCAAGAATGTGTTGAGACTGTCAGCATCAATCTTCACCAAATGACCTCTGACTCTGGACTGCTTTGGTGGATGGTCCTCAGAACTGTATAAATTTGCATAGAATTCTTTCACCAAAGCTAGATCTATGCTCCCATCGACTAAATTGGTGCGACGTTTATGGAAATTACGCCTCTCCAATTCAGCCTTAAACTCATCTAGCTCAGAGTGATATATCTCTACTTTCCTCTCTGGTAAAATGTTTCTCCCCAGGACATTATCTATGTATCTGGTCCAAGCATTTAAGGAAGATAATATCCTTGTGTCATACTGCGTTGTGGGTCTTGAACCAATACTTTTACGTTTCCTAGAAGCCATCTACAAATAAAGAAACCAAACAATTAATCAGGACACAAGTTATTCAAATTCAACAACTGAAAAAGGTACAGTCGGCTTAGCGAGACATGGTCCGCTTAGCTGGCCTTTGCAAAAAAAAAAAAACACTACCGCTTAGCGACATGTGGAGCCGCTTAGCGCCACCAACAATTCAAAAATTTCACTAAGTATTGGGAGCTTAGCGAGCGAGGCTCTCTTAGCTCAGCGGATGCCGCAACGAATTGTGCTTGGCCCAGGAAAGCTCTGCTTAGCACGCGGCTGCCAACAAAAAAATTGTCTAAGTTACCTGGGCTTAGCGATTCAGCCTCGCTTAGCCACGGGTAGTTCAGTAAGAGGATGAGTGTTCATCCTCAAAGGATGAACTCACTTAGCGCGGTAGGCGCACTTAGCGAGTTCTTCAGTGAACGCCTATATACAATGAATTCTGATGAACTCGCTTAGCGCAGCATGCTCCGCTTAGTGAGTTCATCACGTTTTCCGAAAAATGCAGAAAACATAGTTCATTTTTCTTGCACTTTTCAAGCCTCTAAAAGGCATATTAGACATGCAGTGTGTGCAACATACTCAATACAATATAGACACATATATAGTCCTATTCTTAAAATAATTCTAGCAAAACATTAAAACCCTAAAAATCTAAAACTACAAGTGAAGTCTTCTATCCTAAATTTTAGACAAGAGAAAGAGAAAAGGAACCAAGGAACTTACTTGGATGGTGAATGGTTGTTGCTTCGAGGTTGATAATGCAAAAAGAAAGCACAAATGAAAAATGTGCGAAATTTTGGAGAGAGAGAATGCAGAGACGAAGTTTCTGAAATCTAGCAATTGTGAGTGTGATTGTTGTTACACTCACTTAAGCAGTTTTTGACACTCTCGCTTAGCGGACTGCTACGCTAAGCAAGCCAAAGAGATGTTTGGTTTCTCAACGAGGCTCGCTTAGCGGATCCGTGCGCTTAGACGAAGTTTCAAATTCAAAATCAGTTTTTTTTTTTGAAGAAGTGTCTTGGCTTAGCGCACAAAAACGACCACTAAGCGAGATTTGCAGATAAAAAACCTACAACTCTCGTTAAGCCAGGCTCTAGTTAGCTTAGCTAAAATGATGCATCTTAAGTATAAAGGAGCATGCACTTAGCTGATAAGGACTCACTTTGCGCTCATATTGCCACGAGGAATTTAGCTTAGCCGCCATGATTGGTGCTTAGCTTCATGAAACCCAATTCAGGCCACGAGGAATTGAGCTTGGCGACAACGACTCACACTTAGCCAAAGTGAATGATGGGCTTAGCGATCAGACTGCAGCTTAGCCGAATTCAAATCGAATTGAAGTTAGCTTAGCTCAGCCTTGGCCAGCTTAGTGGACCAAATCAGCGCAGATGCAAGGGTTGGGCGCTAAGCGATTGATACTCGCGGCTTAGCGCATGAACAAAGATGCGCTTAGCACGAGGCTTGTGCTTAGCGAAAGGACTGCTTTTAGAAAATGTATTCTAAGTTGTTTTTCAGTCCTTTTTCCAAGAAATTGAAACCTTTATATCTAACATTCAAGGATAAGCTGATATACTCCAATGTAAAGATTAAAAAAGCAAGTTCCACATGATAAATGCATGCAAAAACAAAGATAACAGAAATTAAAACTGGGTTGCCTCCCAGGAAGTGCTTCTTTAACGTCATTAGCTTGACGCATTTACCTCACTGGGTGATCTCATGTTTTGGTTCTTACTGTCAGAACGTCTTGACCTCCTTTCATTACCTATAAGCAAACATTTTGTTCTGAAGCAGGCTTGTCTTCAACAAATAAATTAAAATCAATTTTCTGATCTTCAAAACCCAACTCCAGCTTCCTCCTACCCATATCAACTATGCAGCTTGCAGTCAACATGAATGGCTTTCTCAATATTACAGGAATGTTAGTATCTTCGCAGATATCCATTACCACAAAATCTGCCGGGAAGATAAAATGTTTCACTCTTACCAACACATCTTCAATTACTCCATATGGCCTGGTAATGGAGCGGTCAGCTAGTTGTAAAGTCATTCTAGTGGGCATTATTTCCAACTCTCCCAATCTTCTGCACATGGAGAGTGACATTAGATTAATGTTGGCTCCCAGGTCAATAATTGCTTTTCCCATAGTGACTTCTCCAATTGAACAAGGAATAGTTACACTCCCAGGATCTTTATGCTTGGGTGGAAGTATCTTTTGAATCACTGCACTGCAATTTCCTTCCACTATGATGTTTTCCTGGTGAATATACTTATGTTTCCTTGTTAACATATCCTTCAATAATTTGGAGTAGAGTGGCATCTGCTGCAAAGCTTCTTCGAAGGGCATGGTTATTTCCAGTTTCCTGAAAATATCTAAAAATCTCGCCAGATGACGATCTTTTTCCTTCTTGGAACGTACCACAAGATATGGTACTTTCACACCTTCATCCACAGCTTTTTCACTTCTACTCTTCTTTGCATTCTTATTATTTTTTTCTTCTTTTTCATTTTCTATTTCTTTTTCTACTTCTTTTTCTTTTTCTTGGTCCTTCAATTCTTTATTCTTGGCCATTATTTATTCCTCTTTTTCTTGATTACTTTCACCTC
Organism: Glycine max; assembly: GCF_000004515.6. Classification (NCBI taxonomy): domain Eukaryota; kingdom Viridiplantae; phylum Streptophyta; class Magnoliopsida; order Fabales; family Fabaceae; genus Glycine; species Glycine max. Next base: position 26,228,949 of record NC_038243.2, read on the forward strand.
TCACCTTATTTTTCTTGCCATCAGTACCTTTCTTGTCAATAGTTTTCTTCTTATGCACAACACTATCCTCATTTTTCTTGATTACTTTCACCTCTCAGCCTTGTGATCACAACTTTGCATTCCTCCTTGGGATTTTGTTCTGTATTTGCCACAAAACTGTTGGATGACTTGTCAGCTATCTGCTTGGCCAGTTGTCCCATCTGGACCTCAAGGTTCTTCAGTGCTGACTCAGTGCTTTTCTGATTAGACATTGTTACCTACATAAACTGAGTCAAGGTCTCCTCTAGCTTAGTAGTCCTCTGGAATATGTTAGGCCCTTGTTGGATTGGCCTGTTTGAAGGCCCACTCTGGTCTTTGTTGAACTGGTTGCCAGGGTGTGTCCTCCATTGATGTAAGCTCCATTGGAGCTTGTAGGCCTAGGATCTTCTTCATCAATGGATTCCTTTGCTTCTTGGAAGATGAATGGCAGTGGAATGAAGAAGGAAGAGAGAGAGGAGACGCCACTTCAAGGAGAAGATGAGTCTAGAAGAAGCTCACCATCATAGAAGGCCATGGATAAGAGCTTGGAGGAAGAAAGAGATGAATGAAGGGAGAGGGAGAGAAGAGCACGAAATTTTGTTCTCTAAAAGAGCTCTGAAATCTGAAGTTTGATATTCAAATGATCAAAGTTTTAAAAAAATGCACACACATGACCTCTATTTATAGCCTAAGTGTCACACAAAATTGGAGGGAAATTTGAATTTCAATTCAAATTTCACTTGAATTTGAAATTGAATTTGTGCAGCAAACTTTGGAGCCAAAATTTTACTAATTATGATTAGTGAATTTTAGTTATGGTTCAGCCCACTAATCCAAGATCAATTCCAAGATTCTCCACTAAGTGTGCTTAGGTGTCATGAGGCATGTAAACCATGAAGGACATGCACAAAGTGTGACTATATGATGTGGCAATGGGGTGTAGTAAGCAAATGCTCACCTCCCCCTCTAAAATTTAATTAAATTGGGAATCTACCAATTCAATTAAATTTATTTCCAACCACACACATCAAATATTCACTTAGTGCATGTGAAATTACAAAACTACCCCTAATACAAAACTAGTCTAGGTGCCCTAAAATACAAGGGCTGAAAAATCCTATATTTCTAGGGTACCCTACCTACAATATGGAGCCCTAAATACAAGGACCAAATATAATGACATCCTAGTCTAATATGTACAAAGATAATTGGACCCAACCTTGGCCCATGGGCTCAGAAGTCTACCCTGAGGTTCATGAGAACCCAAGGGCCTTCTTCAGCAGCTCTAGCCCAATCCTCTTGGAGCCTCTTGCTCATGGCTCTAGTGACTGGTCCCTTCCTATGGAGGATTGCATCATCTACTGTCCTAGTTGATTATAGGGACCCTGCTGGAAGCCTGAAAATCCTTCTTGAGTGTACCCTTGTCGCTGTTGATTTCCCATATAATGAATTTCTTGAGTGTTTTCTTAAGTGGGAATACATTGGCCTATTTCATGAGCCTCACCACAAATGGTACAACCTGTAACCTGCAAAATAGAAGAGTGTGTAGGTTGACCAATAGACAGCTTAGTTGGCAACTTACCGAGTGTTTTCGTTAAAATCTCAAGTTGCTTAGAAAACAACTTGTTCTATGCCAATAACACGTCATTTGATGATAGCTCTAAAAAGCTTTTCTTCGTGGGTTGATGGGTTCTATCTTGTAGAATGGCATGATCACTGGCTGACATGTTCTCAATTAGCTCAGTTGCTTCTTCCAGGGTCTTCAATTTTATCTTTCCCCCTACAGAAGCATCTAGCAGTTGCTTGGTTTGTGGTCTCAACCCATCTATAAACATATTCAATTGAATTGGCTCGGAAAACCCATGGGTGGGAGTTCTTCTCAATAAACCTCTGAACCTCTCCAATGATTCACTCAGAGATTCATCAGGGAATTGATGAAATAAAGAGATTGCAACTTTCCCTTCCGCAGTCTTGGACTCTAGGAAGTATTTCTTTAGGAACTTTTCAACAACTTCATCCCAGGTTTTCAGACTGTTACCCTTAAATGAGTGAAGCCACCTTTTGGCCTCTCCTGCCAGTGAGAATGAGAATAGGCTGAGTCTAATAGCTTCATCAAGCACACCGACAATCTTAACAATGTTGCATATTTCAATGAATGTTGCCAAATGTGCATAGGGGTCTTCATTAGGTAATCCTTGGAATAAATTCCCCTGTATTAAACGAATTAAAGAATACGGGTAGTTGATGTTGTGAGCTTGCACTTCAGGACGTGCAATGCTAGTAAAGAATTGCGATACTGAGCTACTTGAATAATCCTCAAGGGTGATCTTCTGGTGCTACTCGTCTTCCATGCTAGCGGTTTCAGGCAATTGAGTAGCGGATTCCCTTGATGATGGTGAATAAGGTGATAATGAATCAGAAAAATGAGTTTCTTCCTCAAGAATGGATGCAACTGTTCTATCTTGCAAAAGTTTCCTTCTCCTCTTGGCCCTGTTCCTTCTCAATGTAGCTTAAATTTCTAAGTCCATAAGAACTAAATTGCCTGTGGGAGATCTATGCATATAAAATGCTAACAGACACAGCGGTTATCCAATCCAATAAGAGAAGAAAAAAAATATGAATTAAGAACAACTATTAATAAAATCAAAGAATAACTAATAAAGAATAGACACCTAAAAAGATCTAACTTTCCAAATAAAAAGAAGTTCTCCGACAATGTCGTCAAAAACTTGTTCGCTTCTGACAAGTGCACCGGATCGCACATGTAGTACAAAACAGTAAGAACCAAGTATCAAACTCTCGAGGAACTTGTTTACTTGGTAAGCTATTTCAGTGAATAGGTGTCTGGTGTGAAAATCTAAGTGTGAACATGAACAGGTATGTAAACTATCTATGTAAAAAGGAAAATCACGCGAGAGAAATGATGTGTAAAAACAAGTAGAAAATGCGTTGGTTTTCCTAATAGGTGCCTGATGCTAAAAGGATATTTTCTATCAAACAATGCTCATGTGTTCCTATGGTGTCTCCTGAGATGCTAAACCTTGATTCCTCATGATAGTTTAGCCTAATCCTGATCAAGCACCATCCTCAGAATACTCTTGTTGGACTAAACTCAACCAGGACCGCATTAAGACAAACATACTACAACTAAATTATCGCACCTTGATTCCTCGTGATAGTACAATAACTTAGTCCTGTCTTATCAAGGTCATCAGAATCAGATCAGTTTCCACTGTTGAATGACCCTAACAAAGCATGCATCTATGTGATCAAGGTAAAGGCATACTAGAATGAAAAACTGATAGCACAGAGAACACACAAAACATCATTAAATAGATAATAAGATATTTACATCAAGTACCTACAAGGAAGATCCAATAGAGGATTTTAGCTTTCCATAACCAGGAAGCCTCCTTTACAACAAGGAGAAGAACAAGATGAAAGTTTGCAAAAATACAAGTGGTGAGGATGTCTCCTTCACCTCTAGGATCTCACAACCACTCACAAACTCATCTCAAGCTCTCAAAACAACTTCCTCTTCAAGCTCTGGTCTCTGCAGATCTTCACACAACAAAATCTCTCAAAACTCTCTGAAACTTGGATCTTTCTCTCTCTAGAATCACTAGACATGCAAAGCTTCAGCTCTCAGCCTAAACTCCTCTCACAAAATCTGATTTCAAGCTTAAACAGGTGTCCTTGTTCATGCTCGTGCACTTAGCGCAATTCTGGACCGCTTAACGCACATTAGTGAATTTCGCCTTAGCGCGTGCTCTTCTCGCTCAGCGGATGGACTGAAGCGGTGTGCTTAGTGAGATGAAGTAGTGCGCTTAGCGAGATGAAGCAATGCGCTTAGCGAACTTGTACAACTCATCTTCTTCTAGATTCTTCCTTGTGCTTAGCCAATGAGTGTTGGGCTTAGCGAACGCTCGGTAAGCTAGCGGATTGGCTTAGCGAGAAGGTGAAAAATAGCACTTTTCAAAGCTTGCCTAATTAACCTGAAATTGAGAGAAAATTATTATTAAACACACAAAATGGAAGTACTAAGTATTTATTACCTATACTTAATGGAAAATACTTATAACACTACAAAATAACCATAAACTGGAGAAGTTTGATACAATTTACACAGGTTTTATACACAAAAGTCAGTCATATTCATCAACTAACAATAGGGTGATGCCACCTTATGATGCACATGATATTGACTCAACACCTTTTGAAGCTGAACATTACAAAAATGCAAACCACCATCACTAATCAAAATCTGAGGCACCCCAAATCGAGCAAAATATTCTTCTTTATAAACTTTACCACAACCTTAGCATCATTTCTTGGGGTGGCCACAGCTTCCACCCATTTAGACACATAGTCAACAACCACAATAATGTTTTGAAGAGGCATTTCATTCCTTCGAGAAATTCCCCCATGTGGCATTGATCACACTTCAAGACATGGTGATGGGCATCTTTGAAGAGTGTTGGCCAGAAGAATCCTGACTGCAAGACCTTAGTCGCTGTTTTGTCTACACCATAATGCCCTCCACATGGTGAATTATGACAGTGCCATAATATACCTTTGGCTTCCTCACTTGTCACACATCTTCTAAGGAGATTATCTGCACCTACCTTGAACAAGTGTGGATCATCCCATATATAAAATTGAGCATCATGGAAAAATTTATTCCGCTGCTGCCAAGTGAGGTCTTTTGGGATGATACCAGCTGCCTTTAAATTAGCCATGTCAGCAAACCAGGGTCTCTCTGCAATTAAAAACAAAGATTCATCAAAAAATTCATCTTTTTATTTCAGCTTGTCGCAACCTACCCTTCGGCGGGAGGGCGTCGCAAGACTCACAAGTAACTTTAATCGAGTGTGCAAACACGACTTCAATTTGTTTTATTTTTCCTTTTACATTTTTATGTTTTTTGTATTTTTTATCTTTTTGTGGTCGACAAGGGTGTTTCCCTTGCTCCTACGTATTCCTCAATTGTGATAAGGAAATCAAACCTACGTAGTTCTTTGAGAACTGAATGTTGGTTAAGTTGTTTTTATCTTTTTTTGCAAGATATATTTTGACCAAACAAAAGGTCATTTAAGGCGTTGGACCATTAAACGATCTTTTGATTTTGAAAGGAGAGAAACGTTAAGGCGTTGGACCATTAACGATCTCTTGGTTTTTGAAAGTAGTGACAACATTATGTGTTGGCTTTTAGGCTAACAAAAGTCCACGTTTAACCAATAAAAGCAAAGAGGACCATTCAAGGCGTTGGACCTTGAAATGGTTTTTAGGTGATTTTTGATGACAAAGCTTGATTTGTGAGTTGATTTTAGCCTTAGTTTCACTTTGGTTATTAGTCAATTCAATTAAGAAAAATCCCAAAGAAAAGCGTCCGATTGATTTTTTTTTTTGGATTATTTTATTCAAAGATATTTTAGATTATTTTATTATTATTTTGCCTCTTTTTGGTTTGAAGCGTGGTTACGGCGTGAAAGATTGGTCGAATTTTATTCTAACAGAGATTAAAAGATATTACAACTCAAATGATCGGTGGAAATTCATTTAATTTTTTATTAGGCGAGAAAACGACTTAAATAAATGGTTAAAGCACGTCAAAAGGGGCTACGAAAAGCAAACGAAATAAAAATAAATGCAAGCGAAACAAGTGGGGACCACTAAGGGCACATAAAATGAATTGAAAGGTTCGATTTCGGGAACTTATCGGTTGAAGACCGAAGAACGACGAAGAACGAACGAAGAACGATGAAGAACGGTGGAAAATCTTCACGAAATCGCTCACGGAAACGTCTCGGAAGCGTTACAGAAGCGCCTCGGCTTGGATTTTCTTCACGGAATCAATTTTTCTCACTGATTTCAAGTGAATCCTAAATACCAGGAGGGTTGAACGAATTTGCTCTGCCTTCTTTCTCCTATTTATAGGGGAAAAGAGGGAGGTGGTTGTCGCCCAGCTCGCCCAGGCGAGCTGGGTTGCTTCCACCAGAAGGCACCGCCTTCTGTTGGAACACCCTGGAAGGTCCAAGTGGGTCTGCTTGCTATTTGCACACCCCTTTTTACTAAATACACTCCCCTTTTGCTTTTTTTGCTGATTCTTTTTCCATAACGTTACGGAACTTTATGGATTATGTAACGATACTTGTTTTCTTTCCGTAATGTCGCGAAACTTTACGGATTATGCAACCATCGCCTCTTTGACTTCTGGAATGTTACGAAACTTTATGGATTGCGCAACAATGCTTCCTTTCAACTTCCGGCATGTCGCGAAACTTCATGGATTGCCTAACGATGGGTGTTAAGTACCTCGAAGCGGTCAAGCGAAGGTTGCATCCCACCAAACAAATGGTCCCTGGACGAAATTAGGGTATGACACAGTTTCTTTTAAAGTGACCTCTTCATTGACTAGTCTAGATAAGTGGTCTGCTATCACATTTTCAGATCCTTTCTTGTCCCTGATGACTAAATCGAATTCTTGAAGTAATAGTATCTATCTGATCAGTCGTGGTTTAGAATCAGCTTTGCGCAACAAATATTTAATTACTGCATGATCAGTGTAAATTACTATCTTTGACCACACCAAATAAGATTGGAAATTCTCAAGTGCATAACCGATTGCTAGTATTCTTTCTCAGTGGTGGCATAATTGATCTGAGCATCATTCAACACTTTACTGGCATAGTAAATGGTATGAAAAATTATGCCCTTTCGTTGTCCCAGCACAGCACGTACTGCATAATCACTTGCATCACACATTAATTCAAACTCTTGTCCCCAATCTGGTGTAGTAATCACAGGAGCAGAGACCAACATAGCTTTAAGGGTATTAAAAGCTTCCAAACATTCATCATTAAACACAAACACAACATCCTTGTTCAACAGATTACTCAGTGGTTTGGTAATTTTGGAAAAGTCCTTGATGAATCGCGGATAGAATCCAGCGTGACCCAAAAAACTCCGTATTCCTTTAACATTAACCTTAGGAGAAAGTTTATCAATAACATGATGGAAGCTTGCTTGTGGGGCATCTATGGAGGCTGGATCTTTAAGCTTCAATGAGGTCCTTTAATGGTGATTTTCCACCATGGAGATGCAGCGAAAGACAAAGGAGAAGAGGTGAGAGGAGACGCCATCCACTAGGGAATAAGCCATGGAAGAAGGAGCTTCACCACCAAGATGAGCCTTGGATAAGAAGCTTGGAGAGGATGCTTCAATGGAGGAAAAGAAAGAGGGAGAGAAAGAGAGAGGGGGGAGCACGAAATTGAAGGAATAAAAGAGGTAGAGAAGTGGAACTTTGAAGTATGTCTCACAAGACTCTCATTCATCAAAGTTACAACAAGTGTTACACATGCTTCTATTTATAGACTAGGTAGCTTCCTTGAGAAGCTTTCTTAAGAAAACTTCCTTGAGAAGCTTCTTTGAGAAAACTTCCTTGAGAAGCTAGAGCTTAGCTACACACACCCATCTAAAAACTAAGCTCACCTCCTTGAGAAGCTTCCTTGAGAAGCTAGAGCTTAGCTACACACACCTATCTAAAAACTAAGCTCACCTCCTTGACAAAATACATGAAAATACAAAAAAAAGTCCCTACTACAAAGACTACTCAAAATGCCCTGAAATACAAGGCTAAAACCCTATACTACTAGAATGGTCAAAATACACGGCCCAAAAGAAGGAAAACCTATTCTAATATTTACAAAGAAGAGTGGATCCAACCTTGACCCTTGGGCTCAAAAATCTACCCTAAGGTTCATGAGAACCCTAGGGCCTTCTTTAGTAGCTCTAGCCCAAGCCTCTTGGAGTCTTCTATCCAATACCCTTGGGGGGTAGGATTGCACCATCCCCTCCACCTTGGAAAGGATTTGACCTCAAATCCTAAGGTTCTTCATACTCTGGGCTCCTTCCCTTGACACCTGTAAAAAGAATAAAAACATATGTATTAGTGGTGTTGGGTATGTTAGAGTAGGGTAAGGTCTGAAAACTCCTTTCATGGAAATCTTCCCATGAGGGAACATGGTTCCTCACCAACTCAATGAGTGGTGCTTCAAGTATAGAAAAATATGGGACAAACCTTTTGTAAAAGTTTGTTAAGTCATGGCAGCCCCAGATTTCCCTTATACTTGGTGGAGTGGGCCAATCAGGAATGATCTTTATTCTCTTAGGGTCCTTGGGAACCCCTTGATCACTATTTAAAAAATTAAGGAAAGTAATGCAATAAAGCGTACCTTTTTCTGTATTTTTATGTTGATTATTCCTACAAAAAAATATGACAAACCTAAGGTGTCCCATATGAGCACCTAAGTTTGTATTGAAACCAAAAATAAGAACAAACCTACCTAATGAGTCCCTATGTACATGAATCATGAAGACGTTGGGTGCATGACTGATTTTACAAAAGAGGGTTGCAACACTCAACAAATTCATCATATCACTTATTGTAGGGATTTGGTGCCTAATAATACCTATTTTGGGCACCAACAAAGCACAAGGATTTAAGCTCTTACGAACCAAACCTTCATCCAACAACTCCTTTACTTGAGGAATAACCTCAAGCCCAAGAGGTTGTCTAAGACGGAAAGTTTCTTTAATGTTTGTCTTTATTGTAAAATGAGTTTCCTTCTTAGCTAAACTCTTGGAGGAGAAACTTACCTCCTTACACTTCTCTTTAACCACTAATGGTTGTCCTTCTTCTTGGGGGTAGATTTCTTCACTAGATTCTTCCCCTTTTGCTTTTTCACTTTCACTAGAGGAAGGTGAAGTAGTAGCCTCATCTTGGCTACTATAAATGCCTTGGCCCCTCATAATCATGGTTTTTGTGGTGGGGCATTGAGAAGTAATGTGTCCTCTTCCAAGACATTTAAAGCACTTTATAGAAGCTAGTTTTTTCTTGCATACTAGCCTTTGGGGCTTGCTTTTCTATTGTCTTCCCCTTATCATCTTTGGGCTTAGAAGGTGTCACCCCTAAGATGCCTTGACCTTGGTCTTTCTTTGGATAAGAGTGAGAGCCATAAGATTTTGAAGTATACTTCTTTTTAAGTTGTTGCTCTACCCTTATTTCCCAATCTAAGTTAGCCTTTACATTGTCCTTCCCATGGAAGTATGAGAGGTTAATGTTAGCCTCTTGAGGCTTTCTGTCCTTTTCTCTTCTATGGGAGTGAGGTCTAAGATGTGATCTATGCCTTCCTTCGTAATAGTCACGAAGTTCTTCACTTAGGCTCTTGCAAGAGTTATGACTACTATAGGAGACATATTTTTCTCTTTTTATTTCTTTCATTATTTTTCTTCTTTCTTCCTCTCTTATTTTCTTTCTTTCATCTTGACTTATTTCTTCCACTCTTTTTTTTTCCTTTTCCTTTTCTCTCTTGTTTTTCTTTCCATAACTTGAGGGAACTCAACTCATCTAAGATTCTAGATAAAGGGTCTTTATGACTAGTACCCTCGCCATTAACACTAGATGAATGATGACTCATGTTGGTTTCTAAGTTGTGGTTCTTTCTTGTTGGAGGTTTGAAAACAAAAGGTAAAAGAAACTATGGTTGAAACTAGCCAAAATAAACACTAAAAGAGGTGTGAAAGATAAGGTAAAAAACTAATTGGTAAAAGGAAAGCTATCTAGGCGGTTTGACAATGGAAGGTAAAGGAAATAAGCTATGAAAGTAAGCAAGAAATGTAAACTAGGCGAATCCTAAGAGTGTTTTGATGACCACATTCAAGGTTCCCAACAGAACACTCACTATCCTAAGGAAAAATCGCCAAAAATTATTACACAAATGGAAGTTTGGTAACCTATTGGAGGCTCCCAACACACTTCCAATGAAAGGCCTTTTTGTTACAAAACTTGATAGCAATGAAGGTAAGTAAATTGCCAATTAAAAAATTACAAAACGGTCCTCAATTTTGGTGGTTGTTCTCTCTTTGGTGATTCACTCAATTTGGAGTGCTTCTTAGTCCAATAGCTCTTAAGGTGGTTGGCCCCTTTCTTCTTGACTCAAATTCTTCAAGGGATGACACCAATCCTCCTTCCAATTCCCTATATGGCAACCCACAAACAAGGAAACAAAGAGACAAGCAATAACCAAAGACAAAAAAAAATGAAATGAAAGCTAAACCAATGGAGTTTTAGCAAGACAATTTTTCAAGGATTACTCAACAACTAAAGCAATGAAAAGGACATAGAAGCAAGCTAGGACTCAAAGAGAAACTTAGAATGGCTCTAGAGTAGGGTAAAAAAACTATAAAAAAAAGACTCAACAAACCTCTAGCTTTGGCACTTGTTTTTACAGTAATTTTGAATTGAAATTTCGGAACTAAGATTGGTATAACATAGGCACCAATTATAGAATAAATTTTGAGCCAAAAGAGCAAGCACACTTCCCTTTCACTTTTTTTTTCCTGGATACTGATTTTTCTGCCAACTTGTGTGATTTTTAGTATTTTTTCCTTTTATCCAAATCACTTGTTTCTTTTTGTATAACTTTTTTCCAGATGTCTAGGAAATTCATTAAAATTTTCATCTCAAAATTCGAAGTAACCAATTCTCAGTAATTTTTACAAGTTTGTATGTCCAAGCTGCCAGCACCAGCGATTTTTTTTAAGCATGGTATATTGATTGCCTTGGGCTTACTTTCAACCTTCCTATGTATGTTGAACTCACTAGGATTGTTTACCATAGTTTTAGGAGTTCAATATTCACTTAGGATCAAAATTTCAGCCAGCAATTCAATCACCAAAACTCAAATTCACAATAGACACAATCATAAAGAAACCTAAAAGTTCAAGAAAAGGTTCACAATCAAAGACTCTCTAAGAATTTTGCATGAACATGTTAAGGACTAATTAACATGAAAGATTTGACTCAAATGAAATAATAGGCTAAAAGAATTTCATACACTCATGAACAAATGAGTTAGACAAAGAAACAAGAAAATAAAATTCAGCACAACATAAGAAATCTTATGTGACAAGTTTCATGACTAGACATGACTTCTATGACAAAACTACAATAGGTGAACAAGTCACTCTAGATTTTTGAAGTTTTCTTCTACTTTAATATTTTTGTAAGAATTTTATGGTTTAGGTTTCAGCCACAAAAAATAACAAGACAAAACTCAAAGGAACCTAAACTCAACACAATTTATGGTTCAAGAACAAGAACAAGAAATTTGAACCATAGAAAATCAAATCTAGCTTCTATAGCAAGTTTAATCAGTGGAAACTCTAAAGAATCATGTTAAAAACATGTAGCACAAGACATGTGAGTAGATACATGGAGAAAAATGAAGAAACAAAAATAGAAGAGAAGGTAAAGCAAAAAATTAATGGAGGTTTAAGGAGCACCTACTTGAAGCTCTTGTGCTCTGATTACCACTTGATGGAAGCTTGCTTGAGGGGCTTCTATGGAGGCTGGATCTTTGAGCTTCAATGAGGTCCTTTAATGGTGATTTCCACCATGGAGATGCAGTGGAAGACAAAGGAGAAGAGGTGAGAGGAGGCGCCATCCACTAAGGAATAAGCCATGGAAGAAGGAGCTTCACCACCAAGATGAGCCTTGGATAAGAAGCTTGGAGAGGATGCTTCAATGGAGGAAAGGAAAGAGGGAGAGAAAGAGAGAGGGGGGAGCACGAAATTGACGGAATAAAAGAGGTAGAGAAGTGGAACTTTGAAGTATGTCTCACAAGACTCTCATTCATCAAAGTTACAATAAGTGTTACACATGCTTCTATTTATACACTAGGTAGCTTCCTTGAGAAGCTTTCTTAGGAAACTTCCTTGAGAAGCTTCTTTGAGAAAACTTCCTTGAGAAGCTAGAGCTTAGCTACACACACCCATCTAAAAACTAAGCTCACCTCCTTGACAAAATACATGAAAATACAAAAAAAAAGTCCCTACTACAAAAACTACTCAAAATGCCCTGAAATACAAGGCGAAAACCCTATACTACGAGAATGGTCAAAATACACGACCCAAAAGAAGGAAAAACCTATTCTAATATTTACAAAGAAGAGTGGATCCAACCTTGACCCATGGGCTCAAAAATCTACCCTAAGGTTCATGAGAACCCTAGGGCATTCTTTAGTAGCTCTAGCCCAAGCCTCTTGGAGTCTTCTATCCAATACCCTTGGGAGGTAGGATTGCATCATAACATCAATCTTTGCTTTATCCACCTCAATTCCTCTTCTAGAAATCTTGTGTCCCAGCACGATGCCTTCTTGAACCATGAAGTGACATTTCTCCCAATTGAGCACCAAATTAGATTCCTCACACCATTGTAACACTTTCTCCATATTTGCTAGGCAATTTTCAAAAGATGCGCCAAAGACATAGAAATCATCCATAAAGACATCAATACATTTCTCTACCATATCAGCAAAGATTGCCATCATACATCTCTGGAAAGTAGCTGGGGCATTACATAAATCGAAAGGCATGTGACGATAAGCAAAGACACCAAAGGGGCATGTGAAAGCTGTCTTTTCTTGGTCGTGAGGATCCACTGCAAATTGATTATAGCCCAAATATCTGTCTAAGAAACAATAGAAATATTTCCCTGCAAGTCTCTCAAGCATTTGGTCCATAAAGGGAAGCGGGTAATGGTCTTTCCTGGTGGCGTCATTCAACTTTCTATAGTCAATACACATCCTCCATGCAGTGACTGTTCTTGTAGGAATTAGCTTCTCTTTATCATTCTTTATCACTGTCATACCTCCTTTTTCGGAATGAATTGAACAGGACTAACCCATGAACTGTCTGAGATTGGATAGATAAGCCCTGCTTCCAGCAACTTGAGCACTTTCTTCCTTACTTCTTCTTTCATAATTGGATTCAGTCTCCTTTGAGGTTGTCTCACGGGCTTGTACTCAGCTTCCATATTAATTTTGTGCATACAATATGATTGACCGATCTCTTTTAAATCAGAGATGTGCCAACCAATAGCGGCTTAGCGACTCTTCAGAATCTAAACCAATTGATCCTCTTCTTTCTTTTGCAAGGAACTACTTATTATTACAGGTTTAGCCTCGTTGTCCTCCAAAAATACATACTTCAAATGTGTTGGAAGGGTTTTCAGTTCTACTTTGGGCTTTTCCATTGGTCTACTATTTTCTAATGTTTCAAACATCACATGACCTGCAGACTTATCTTCTGGAACATTCAGCTCTTCAATACAAGCTAGCTCTTCTCCTTCATTTTTACTGACTAGGCATTCTGTCACATTATCGAATTCTTCCTCCAGACGAGACTACCATGGCTGAGGTTGTTAATTCTATCTCTTGCTCCAATGTTTCTTCATCAAAACAGGCTTCACGAGATCTAAGTGTTTCATTGCTTCAAATAAGTCAAAGGAGATCTTCTAATCCTCTACACTTAGTTCCAACTTACCTTTACCCATGCCTAATACACAACTAGCAATTGACAGACATGGTTGTCCCAGAATAATTGGAACTTTATGGTCTTCATGCCTTTCTTCTTCTAAGTCATGCTCTTTTACAGGGCTTCCCTCTTGAGCTTCAATCCCTACAAATTCTTCTTTTCTTCTGCCCATAACTTGAGTCACTTCTTCTACTAGCTTACCAATTTGAATTTCAGCACTTTTAAATGCTCGTTGAATAGATCCAATTGTATCCTTGAATTGCATTAATAAAATGTCCAAATTGACACCCCTTTCTGCTTCATTTTGATAGTAGAATTATAACTCTGGTTCCCCTTGATAATCTTCTAGAAAACTTTTGCCAAATTGAATCTCCTGATTTTGTATTGCATTATGATTAGCTTTAGAGCTAGCATGATATGCCATGAATTATGCAAAGACACTGTCAAGATCGAGGGCTCTTTCCTCTTCATACTGATTGTAAGGATTTAACTCCTGTCTCCACCCAGAGTTATTTGTGGAGAACCCATAACAATTATCCTTGTAATGCTTCCTCTAGAAAAAATCATAGGTTATTGGTGGAATAGAAATAATAATCTCCATGATGTTGAATCAAAGGATTGAGCTTATTCTTTCAGATGAACTAAATTACCTGTAGGAGATCTATGCATACAAAATACTGATAGAAACAACGGTTATCTAATTCAAGAAGAAAACAAATATAGACAACACAAGTATTAAAAAATAATCAAAGAATAACAAATAGACACTTAAAAGAACTGAACTAAACTTTCCAAATAGAAAGAAGTTCCCCGGAAACAGCACCAAAAACTTGTTCAACGGTCGGCAAGTGCACCGGATCATGCAAGTAGTATAAAACGGTAAGTGAATACCGAGTATCGAACTCTTAGGGAACTTGTTTTACTTGGTAAAGTTGTGGTTCAGTAAATAAGTGCCTTTGGATGAAAGTTTGGTGCGGGGTATGAACAAATATATAACTAAACTATTCAAAAGTAAATCACGTGAGTAGTGGTGTGTGAAGACAAATAAAGAACATGTTGGTCTTCCTACTGGATGACTGATGTTATTAAAGATGTTCTCTACTTAACAATGTTTATGTGTTCTATGATGTCTCCTGGACTGCTAAACCCCGATGTCTCGTGCATGTTTAGCCTAATCCTAGTCAAGTGTCATCCTCAGATCCCTCTTGTTCGACTACACTTGACTAGAACCACATTAAGACATACATACAAACAACTAGGTTACCGTTCCCCGATCCCTCGTGACAATACGATAAACTAGCCCTGTCCTATCAAGTTCTAAGGATCAAACCATTTCCCAATGTTGAGTGAACCTAACTCAGCATGCATCTACATGATCAAGGCAAAAGCATACTAACATAAAGTATTGATAGTACAGAGAACACATAAAACATCATCAAATAGATATAAAAGTATTTACATCAAGTACCCCATAGGAAGAACCAACTGAGGATTTAGCTCTCCATAGCAGGGAGGCTTCTTTCACAACAAAGAGAATAGAAAGTGAAAGATTGCAGAATAACAGGTAGTGGGGATGTCTCCTCCACCTCTAGAAACCTCACAGTCACTTAAAATCTCATCTAATGCTTTGCAAGATAGCTTCCTCTTCAAGCTTGGTTCTCTCCAGTCTCTCCACAGGCCAGAAACTCTTAAAAAACTCAACAACCCTCTCAATTTCGAGATTCAACTTTAAATAGGAAATTCTGTTGGGAGGCGCGCTTAACGGGAGATAGGCTCACTTAGCACGTGTGATGGAAGCTTGCTTGTGAGGCTTGATCTTTGAGCTTCAATGAGGTCCTTTAATGGTGATTTTCCACCATGGAGATGCAGCGGAAGACAAAGGAGAAGAGGTGAGAGGAGGCACCATCCACTAGGGAATAAGCCATGGAAGAAAGAGCTTCACCACCAAGATGAGCCTTGGATAAGAAGCTTGGAAGGATGCTTCAATGGAGGAAAAGAAAGAGGGAGAGAAAGAGAGAGGGGGGAACACGAAATTGAAGGAATAAAAGAGGGAGAGAAGTGGAACTTTGAAGTATGTCTCACAAGACTCTCATTCATCAAAGTTACAACAAGTGTTACACATGCTTCTATTTATAGACTAGGTAGCTTCCTTGAAAAGCTTTCTTGAGAAAACTTCCTTGAGAAGCTTCTTTGAGAAAACTTCCTTGAGAAGCTAGAGCTTAGCTACACACACCCCTCTCATAACTAAGCTCACTTCCTTGAGAAGCTTCCTTAAGAAGATTCCTAAAGAAGCTAGAGCTTAGCTACACATACCTCTCTAATAGCTAAGCTCACCTCCTTGAGATGAGATGCTAGAGCTTAGCTACACACCCCCTAAAATAGCTAAGCTCACCCCCATGGCAAAATACATGAAAATACAAAAAATTCCCTACTACAAAGACTACTCAAAATGCCTTGAAATACAAGGCTAAAACCCTATACTACTAGAATGGCCAAAATACAAGGCCCAAACAAAGGAAAAACCTATTCTAATATTTACAAAGATAAGCGGGCTCATACTTAGCCCATAGGCTCAAAATCTACCCTAAGGCTCATGAGAATCCTAGGGCCTTCCCTTGGATCTCTGGCCCAATCTACTTGGAGTATTCTATCCAATGCCCTTGCGAGGTAGGATTCCATCAACGTGTAAGTGACTTCTGGCTTAGCTTCTAGTCATGCTCGCTCATCCTGGAGGTTCAAGCAGTGTGCTTAGCTAATTGATTCTCGCTGAGCACATTATGACAACTCATGTGCTTACAGGATCTTCTACGCGCTTAGCCATGAACTGTTGCGCTTAGCGGATGGTTCGCTAAGCCAGAGGATTGGTTTAGCGAGCGGCTCAAAATCAGCACTTCCACAAAACTTGCCTAATTAGCCTGAAATTGAAAAGGAATGATCATTAAATACACAAAATAGGGATACATAGTACTTATTACCTATATTTAACAAAAAGTAATTACAACAATACAAAATGACCATAAATGGGAGGAGTTATATACAATTTACACAAGTTTCTTACACGAAAGTTAGTCATATTATCCAACTAACACTTATTTGAAGGGATTCCCAACATCAACGTACCAGACACGTATAGAGGCACTGACGATCCCTGATGTATGCTGAATGCCTTATGCTGAGCACCGAGGAGTTAGGGCGTTTAACCTCATTTCATGCTTTCAGGGTGAGCTTAGATGGGGTCCCGTTGTGGTCACACATTGACCAGAGAGGGTGGTGTGACAATTCGGATACATTCAAGCCATTCCTCCATTACCTATGGGTGACAGCTTGTCATTTGAAGATATTGGCGATAGGTGGATGTATTACTCCGACCATCTAGCAATAGGGGAACAAATTTGTCTTGTGCCTGGCCAGTGTGCACTAGATTACATGGACTGGTTCTTCAGGATCTCTCATCCGTTCATCACACCCACACAGGCAGCTGATCCACCCAGACATCCACCTGTCCCACAGCATGACACATATGGGGAGCCAGATATCCCTGAGGTCTCAATGGCACCAGAAGCTGGACCTTCAGATGCACCTTCTGATGTGGAGCAGCCTAGACATGCAGTGGTAAGATGACTTGCTTTAATGTTTTATTAAATGTTATTTATTTCAATTACTGTAATTGTATATGGGTTTTTTTGAATGTGGTAGGATGCGTGCCAAGCGATCGCAGAAAAGTTGGAGTGGTTGCTCAAGCTAAGGATAATCACTACAGACACAGAGGTACATGAGGTCATGGAAGACTGCATCAGGATCGCTACGGTTGTCACAACAGATGGGAATGTTTATGTTGGGGCGTGATGAAGACGGCGCACGGATCGGTCATAGATGATGTTTATAATTGTCTTGTATTTGAAAACATTTTTTGTTTTGCCTAACACTTTGTATTTGTTACATTATTTTGGTGATAACTTTTATTTTATGTTTATTCTAGTTGTGTGTGTCTTCTTTTTAAGTTTAAACATGGTTAAATATTTGTTTTTATTACTGATCTAAAATTTATGTAACTTAACGTAATTTTTAGCACGATCATGTTTAATCATTTATGTGAAAGAAAAGTTGTTACATGTTTGACTTCAAAGTAAAAAAACAATGGTCACAGACACAACAAAAGGGTTTGTTCACTGATTCATTTCTCTTTTGGTTGACCAATTTTGATATGAAGCTTCCAATGAATACTGAATATGTTGATTTAGGTGAACCATTAACATAAAATTTTATTATCTAGGGGTGTAAATAATCCTATTAGAAACTTCTAAGCAGTAGCCTTAGTTGCATTGAGCATTGGGTTGATATCCCACCCAATCTGGTTTAAACCACTTTGATCTATAAATTATATGATGTCTCCAAAAGTGATAGCCATTTAGCTGCTAGAGAAATCCTTATGGATAACAAATTGCATAGAATCCAGACCCCATTCAATTTTAAGGCTACAACAAATCTGAATCATGAATAACAAGATCATTTCTTTTCAATTTAGCTGCTATTATTTATTTCCTCTATTAAATTTTTGTTGATTTTTTTTTGGGGGCTACATAGGCTCCACTTTAATATTTTGATTTTCTCTATGAGGACAGCGTGTACCTTGGTCATTGCAGAGTGCTTTATTCCGTGTTCATGAACTTTTATTGGTTGGTTTTTGGCAATTAAGTGTATCATATTCTACTAGTGGCATCTTGGGCGATCCAATTTGTTTCATTTTGTGTCTCTTGTCAACTACAGAAATGTGGTGTCAAGCTTTATATTGCATCAAAATGTGTTGTCAAGTCTGTCAATGCCGTGTCACGCTTTATCTTAATACGCATGCATTTCACAATGTGTTGTCAATTTTGACAACGATGTATCATACATGCGTAATTTATTTTACTTGCACCAATTAATTTATTTCTTAACACAACAATTAAGTAATAATTTAGGATAAAAATATCACAACAATTTATATCACATGAAATTCGCCAAAATTGTCTTCTGCATTGGTAATAATATTTAAGCTAGTGAGAAAACACGCATGCACACAATTCATGTATGACATTACAACAACCACTGCTGCATGTTCAGTCTTCATTTAGGTCAACATAGTCTCTTTTCAACATCATGAAGCTTCTCTACTGTTGCATTCTACTAATATATGGAGTTGGCCACTGCATTGCCTGAGGATGAGAATTCTTAGACCATAACAATGCTAGAGGCGGTAAAGGACAACGGTCTTTTAAATAAACCTGTTGTACATGCACAAACAATATTAAGTCAAATGAACACAAATGATTGCATAAATTTAAAAATAAGACTACATATCTTCAATATACCTGAACAAAATGATTGTCAAAGACGTGACCGATACATATAATGCGAGGCACAGAAGAATCTGTTGGTGGTTGACTTCTAAGAGGAAAAAATGTCATTCTTTGTTGTTGGGACAACGATACAAAGATTACATTATACCTTGATGCAATGACATATCCCATCTCCATTATATCCATCCACTTATCCACAGTAACCTGAATCAAACAAATATACACATCAAAGTTATTTAAAGATACTTCTTAAAAACCAAAACCTAAAAAACATACCTTGGATAACCCATCAACAAGTAGGGACCTCCTTAATTCCTCGAATCTATTTGTGCCACCAAAGAGGTTGATATAGTCATCCGACCATTTTGCAAGTTCTTTAAGCAATTGGTTGCGCACCAACGACCTAGAATCTTCACCCATACCTAATAAAGCGGTAATCGACCGATATCCACAGTTACCGTCAGCTTTCACATCCACAATGTTGTCAATGAAACCCTGTATATAAATGGCTTAAATTGATCCAACATCGGGATGATCCTTCATGGTCAGAAGATGATGCACTACGCTTCACTGAAGTGTTTTTATTTTGAACAAAATGAAAAGCATCAACATACGCCCAGTAAAACGGATCACGCTTTGTTGATCTTTGGTTTCTGTTCATTGGTTTCTTTGGTGCACCTTTAGTGTTGACCTTTGACAGAGGAGGACACATAAAGTTTTGATCAGGGTATGCAATTTCTTGAAGTTTACTCTTGAGAGTTACTTTACCACAAACATCAAGTTCCTCAAATCTTTTAGATATGGTTTCCATCTGTTCCTTTATGGTCACTTGGGCCTCACATAACCCTTGGTCTGAAAAACTAAGTCTCCTCCAAAACATATGGATTGAATCTAGTGGGATGCTACCAAGAACATACTTAGATAGCTTACATGCACAAGAAAGACCGTGTGTGGTTCTCATGACACAACCACAAGAAGAAGGATTCTTGGCAGCATAATATACACGCTCAAACTCAGCAGCAATCTGATTTAAAGTGTGCCTTGAAACCATTCCAAGAAGCCTCTTGTATAAGGTCTTTTTAAAAACATGTCCAACCACATGTGTACTTGCTTCAAAGAATGCTTTAATTTCAGTGTGCTGCAGCGTGATCATGTTGTTCATGGCATCCCAAACACTACACAGGTCTCCAAGGCTATTATGTAATACTCTTTTTAAAGCCCAATGAACAGATTCAACCCTACATTTCAAATACACAAAATAAATAAACAATAAACATATACAATAATTAAATTCCATGAATTCATTAACCTTACTAGAAAAAGTTGAACATTTTAATACCTATTTGTTGTTATGTTGCCTAAGTGCATCACCTTATTCGTCTAGATTGTAACAAATTTTTCCTTGTGGGGGATTATCCATGTTTCATTAACATAGTCAACAAACATTAGCCAAGATAAACAAGCGATTTCAAACTTCTTAAGGCATTCATGGAACTGTTGTTCGGAAGGACAATCAACCAGACTTCCCCAGGCATCCATGACATACTCCCAAGCATTTTTTGACCAATTAGGGATTTACATTTGGCCTTGACATTCATGTTGATGTGAAACCTGCACAATAAGTTTGTACACTCAGGGAATACAATTTTCACTGCATTCATCAATGCTAGGTCTCTGTCAGTCACAAGAACTATAGGGAGGCCATCACGTCTAAAAACTAGACCTCAAAACCATTCTAAAGCCCATACCACATTATTAACACATTCACCCTCCAGATATGCAAACCTAGCAGAGAATGTCATCCCCATTGGTGTCACCCCAACAAAGTCAAGTAGTAGGAGTCTGTACCTGTTTGTTTTGTAGGTACTGTCTATGAAAAACACCAAATTACATGCATTGCATAACTTCACAGCATCAGGGTGACACCAAAATATATCACGTACCACATCTTTATCCTTTCATCTATGCCAATGAATATATTGATCCCATTCAAGAAGCTTCATTAGATGTTGCATTTCATTATCAATTCCTCTAATGTAAGAACAGTATGCACTTCTTGCATTGTATATTTGTTTGATTGTTGTACAACTATTGGCATTGTGCTCCTTCAATGTTAGCATAATGTTTCTTGGTTTCACCATTGACTTGGTCATATTATCAATAATTGTCTTCTCATCCTTAGTCAATTTCCCAACGTATGGATGTCCAACTAATGACTTGGCCAATTCATGATTATGAATTCCACACATCAACTTCACCATCCATCCTTGCCCTCCAATGACTGGTTTCCCACGAAGCTTGGAGGGGCACCCACAGTTCCTACTCCCAGTAGTATCTCTTCTAACAAAATCTTTCTTCCTACACCTATACACAAGTCTACATAATCTTTTAGTGCACACCATATCATCAAAACTAAAATTCATAGTCATATATATCAATAAACAAAAACCCTATATTAGTCCTTCCATATACTTTATATTTTAATTCCATTTTAGTCCTTACCATCAAAATTTGATAAATATCATCAAAATAAATTAACTACATATATATTAGCAAGTAATACAAATAAATTTATAATTTATAACTAATTTCAACCTAAATAATTAAATTATATACTTATACTATATATAATTTTTAATAACTAAATAATTCATATTTCCAAAAAAAAGTTACACTATAGGGACTAAAAAAAACTATCAAACTATAGGGACCAAATCACTAATTTAACATATTAATAATTAAAATAAATAAAACTTTAGCCAATTTAAAAAAAAACTCATACGGATGAACTACATCCGTATTATTTATATGGATGTAGTACATCCGTATGCTTTATATGGATGAAGTTCATCCGTATAAAGAATATTGATATACTGCATTCGTATGGTTTATACAGATGAAGTACATCCGTAAGTACCAACTAAAGCATACGGATGTAGTTCATTCGTATAAACCATACGGATGAACTACATCCCTAAGAATCATACGGATGAACTACATCCGTATGCTTTACCTTGTACTTACAGATCTACTTTATCTGTAAACATCTTACAGATTCACTTCATCTGTATGTGAAAAAAAATCAAATCTACTAGAGCACCAGTTAGCCAGAAGAGCCAGACCTTCGACGAAATCAAACCAATAACTGCAACAATCACTGACCGGTAACACTTTCACCTCCACTGAACCATTACCTCTCTCAACAATGGAAAACGACCACGAACGAGAGAAACCGAAGCACAAAATGATAAAAGCGTAAAACATAAAAAAACACCAACTTAAAAGAAAATATAGGTAGGGGCATTTTTTCCATTAATGAAATATGCTAGGTGCACCAGCAATGGTGCTGGGTGCACTTAGCAACACCCATCCTAATCTAATATGTACAAAGATAAGTGGACCCAACCTTGGCCCGTGGCTCAAAAATCTATCCCGAGGTTCATGAGAACCCTAGGACCTTCTTCAATAGTTCTAGTTCAATCCTCTTAAGGCCTCTTGCTCATGGCTCTAGTGACTTGATCCCTTCAAAGGGAGGATTGCATCACTCTTCCATTATCTCAGTTATTTTATTGCAATTTACTTTGTCTTCTGCATTTAAAAGACCCTTATTAAATTGATTGCTTCTTCTTCTGCATTCTGAGCCTATCATGTATCAATTAAAAGGGGGTTAAAAATTGTTAGTGGAAAATTTTAAAACATAATTCATCCCCTCGTAAGTTATCAAGACCACTTGTCTAACATAGGCACCATATATAGTTCTATTTGAATGAGATCACTGGTAGTTACTTAACCAGCCTCAATAATGACATAATTAATGTTTTTATGAAATACATGGTTGTTACTTTCAATTAAACAAATAGGGCTACTGAGTAGAGATATCTCATTCTTCCCCGACTTCAATGAATTTAATCTTTTCCTCAAAGCAGAATGAGTATTGTCCATTTTGAGCATATTTAATTGGGAACCTGTGTGGCCTGTGAATCAAAAGAAGAAAACAAAACTATTTGTTGGTAACAATTTTATTAAGCCATAAAACGAGGAAATGGGTATGAAAATTCCAAGAATTACCCACATGTTTCACTACTACAATTTTTAGATTTAACATCGCACGGTTAACATCGGTTATTCACAAAACCGATGTTAACAAAAGCGCGGTGGCATTTTTGTTAATAAGTAGACATAGTTAACATCGGTTTCGGAAAAACCGATGTTAACTACTCGATATTAACATCGGTTATTTAAATAACCGATGTTACTATGGAGTAGTTAACATCGGTTTTGGAAAAACCGATGTTGGTGTGTCGTTGTTAACATTGGTTTGGGAAAAACCGATGTTATGGAGTTGATTTTAACATCGGTTTTAAGAAAACCGATGTTACCTAGTTGATGTTAACATCGATTATTTTTAAAAAAACCAATGTTGTTGTCATTATATATTTAAAATCTGAAATTGCACAACCTGCGCGCTCGAACCCTATCGTTCTTCTTCTTTCTCCTTCTACCTGAGTTCGTCTTTGTCGCAAACTGGCCTGCGCTTCCGTCACTGCAACCACATTGTGGAGTTCATGTTTGTGGAGTTCGTCTCTGCCACTTATCGATTGAGGTACGCCCTTTCGTTTTAACAGTACGCGTTCCTCGTTTTAACATTTGCTCGCTTTCGCAGGTCAAAGAAATCTAGGAAAGGAAAGAGTCCCAGAAAGGGTGGGAATCGATTTTGGAAGTGCATTGTGGTTCACCTTAAGACTCCCAGGGCGTTCTTCTTCTTTCTCCTTCTACCCTAAGTTCGTCTTTGTTGCAAACTGGGCTGCGCTTCCGTGACTGCAACCACATTGTGGAGTTTGTCTTTGTGGAGTTCGTGTCTGCCACTTATCGATTGAGGTACGTCCTTTCGTTTTAACATTAGGCGTTCCTCATTTTAACATTTTCTCACTTTCGCAGGTCGAAGAAAACTACGAAAGGAAAGGGTGGGAAGCGATTTTGGAAGTCCATTGTGGTTGGCTTTAAGACTCCCAGGGAAGCCATCGAAGGTATGTCTATGTTGTCATGTTTCGAAAGCAATTGCTTAACTTTGTATATATGATGTCTACTTTGCTGCTCAAGTGATTTGTTCGTCTTCTTTAGTCGCTGTCAAGGTTCGTTGTTGCTTGTGTTCTGTGTGCTACTAAGTGATCAGTGCTGATTAGGAAACGATCTCCGCCACTGACGACAATTGACAATCTGTGAGTATATGCATCTGTATTTGTGCTTCTTATCAACATGAGAATATGGTTGTTGCTAATAATTAAAATATGTTGTGTTGTTTTGAGTATATGCATCTGTATTTGTATTTTGTAGTAATGGATTTGAGTCATTTGATGTTGCGGGATGTATTCTTAAAGTCCAATAAGCTGGTTTAAAATAAAGTCCAATATTGGCCTAGAACCTAAGGCAAGTTATGTCAAAATATGAATAAAATATAATGCTTGAAATGGAGTATGGGTGTGAGATGCTAAAGTATATTGATTGCTTGCTCTTGTACTATTTGCATTGTGGGGATATAGTGCTGGATTTGTTATGGGAAATTGTTTGAAGTAATGAAGAGATGTAGATTTTACACTTCTAGGGTCATGCACCTATACTCTGTTTATGAAAAGCCCTTGAATAGCATTTTGTCTCCTTCTGTAGTTGATCAATATGTGGAAATAATTGGAGTTATTGTCCCCTTCTTTTAACCACTTCACTCTAGCTTTTTGTCTCAACATAGATTCAACTGCATAGGCTGCGTTCCAGAGTTGTTCCTGTAGTGATTTCCAAAGTTTGACTTCATCTTGAGATAAGATTATGTTGGTGAAACCCTCCTCCAAAGCATTCAGCTCCCTCTTTAGGTTAAGGACTTTTCTAGAACTGATATGACCCTGAGATATACTCCACTGCCTTATTTTTTGTTTGATGAACTTGATTTTCTGTTTCAAAACTAAACCCCCCCATCCCAGGGGGTGATAATTACCCCATTCAAGTTTCACCAAATCCTGGAACCCTTTATCCTTTAGCCACCAGTCCATAATTCTGAGAGGTTTAGGCCCTCAATCAATGGTTCTAGCCTTCAAAAGTATAGGACAATGGTCAGAGAAATCCCTTTCCAACACAAATTGAGTAGAATCCGGCCATTGGGACAACCACTCATAAGAGAGTAAGAACCTGTCCAATTTGCTCATGACACTGCCATTAGGTCTACACCATGTGAATCTTCTCCCAACAGACCTAACCTCCTCTAAAGTCATATCTGAAATCCAGGAGTTTAACTCAGATATGCTGGGTGGAGTATCCCTTGTCTGAGATGAATTGAGCCTCTCCTCTCGATGCCTTATGGAGTTAAAATCTCCCAAGACACACCAAGGCCTGCTTGATAGGATGATCTCAACTGCAGTAATTCATCCCACTGCTCTCTCTTCCTTTGAAGTTCACAGGGGGCATATACATTGATAATAAAAACCCTCTTATCCTTTTTTAACCAAGTACCTTCTAGCATTATGAAACCTCTCCCCAGCACCCGTCTATCAACCAAGAATGATCCATTATTCCAAATGCATAATAGTCCTCCAGCAGTGTTGGAGGAAGGAAAACACTCCCAAGAAGCATTGCTGTCACCCCACAGGTACTGACATAGTTTTGCATCAACAGATTCCTTTTTGGTTTCTTGAATGCAAAGAATGTCTATGTTGTTTGCCATGGTCAATTTTATGATGGTTGACCATTTGACACCACTCCCCAGCCCTCTAGAATTATAGGACAAAATATTCATGAGGCATTGTCTTCATTTCCCAACACAGATGCTGATTTTGGAGAATTTTCAGTATTGTCCATATCAGTCTTCAACTTTGTACCACTGCTTTTATCATTTGCGAAAAAAACTCCCAATTCCTTGGCTAAGTCCCGATAATCATCATCCTTAACCTCCATGTCTTTTTTATTGGGACTGGTTGAAGGGGAAGGGCTTTGATGGAGATTATGCTGATGACCTTTAATACAAAGGTATGCAATGCTTGTAGTAAAAATTCCTTTTGGATCAGCACCCCACACCCAATAGTCCTTCAAAGCTGCATTAGGGCTTAGAGCTGTGACTTGTTCGATAAAGTCTGAAGCACTTCCCAGCTCATTGTCAAAAAGGTTTATCCTCCATGAGAATTCCCACTGCCAACCTTCTTCTCCAAAGGACCCCTTGCTTCCCGCTAATTGAAATTTTTGAGAGGATATTTGATACAATTCGGGGTATTTTTCTCTAAGAGTTATTCCATCACCCAACCCAGAGTCTTCCCAAAATAATATTTGATCACCGCTGCCCAATTTCCAGTGAAACTGCTTTAAAACCTCAGCCATGCTGCTGTGATGCATTATAGACTTCATATCAGACCACCAAAAGGAATGGGTCTGCTTGTGAGAGCCCTCTTCCAATCCTCTCCATCCCTTGTACTTTGAAATGAGAATTCTACTCCATAATTGGTCTGGTTGATGGAACATCAGCCACTTCCATTTGATAATAAGGGCTCTATTAAAAGCCTTGATAGCTTTGTCCTTCCAGAATTTGACTAAACTCCCATCCCCTACCTTCCATTCCATGTGTTGATGAATCAGACTGAATTCAGGCTGCTTAACTAATTTTTAAAGGCCCTTGCACCATTGAGAATGCCAAGGTCTATCTCTGCCATTATTAAGGTCTACCCAGCCACCATATTTGGATGTTAGAATTCTAGCCCATAGCTGGTTTTGATTAGAGGCTAAATCCCATAGCCATTTACCCAACAAAGCTACATTAAAACTAGTAATATCCTCAATCCCAAGACCCCTAAACTCCTTGGGAAATTTATGGATTTATGAAAAAAGGCAGTGTTACTGTCACCTTCATTGAGCCATTTAATCCTTGATTTTTGTCTCAAAATTGATTCATGGGCAAGAGAAACCTCCCACAGTTCCTGCTGAATGGACTTCATGGTCTTAACTTCATCTTCCCCCAAAGTTCTGTCCTGGGCTAATGTAACAAATTGATGCAGCTGCTGCTTCAATTGTTCCACTTTATTCTTATTGATATCCCCATTCTCAAAACTCCACTTTTTTAAGCTGGATTTTAAGTTCTTCAGTTTGTTTTTCAACACAATACTCCCCCATCCAGGTTGCTGATCCCCACACCAGACTTGCTTAACCAATGCTTGATATTGATTGTTTTGAAGAAAATTGTTAAATGATTTGTGTAAAAGCTATTTGAGTTAATCAAGAGAAATTGAACTTGTTATTGGACAAAAATAAATTCAGTTTTTAGAAGTAAAAGTCGTAATTTGAAGTTAATTTATATAATAAAGCTTACTTTTAACTTTTTACTCCCTTAGAATTCTACATTGTTGTCATTTTCCACTTTTCTGTTATTTTTTTCCGCATTCTAGCACCTTCTATTTTCTTAGTGGCACCCTTGGCTAGTGCCTCTATATAAGGGATGCTTAGTATGTAATAGAGGACAGTAGAAAAATATTACAAGTTTTCTTCCTTATCCTTCTTTCTTATGGAGGTTCCTAGTCCTCGAAGCTAGGCTGTTCTTTTTCGTGCTTCTGTGCATGATAGAGAAGGTTGCCAATGTTAGATAAACTAAACCAAAATAATTGCATTGAATTTTCTAGAATAGTGTTTTTTTGCCTTTTTCGTTGTTGTTTGGTGAGTCCAATTAAGTTAACCAGTTTTTTGTTGAGCTGAAAAAGAAATCTGATTACTAGTTTCCAGCTTTGGAAGAAGCTTGTTCCAGTGTGGAATCACAGTGATAGATCATGATCTTTTCATTTTGTAGAACATCCAACCCCTGATGTTGATATGGTTTCCAAAATAGAATGTATAAGGAGTTTTGTTTCAATTTTTTTGGGTATTTTATTATTATTTCCCCCTTCTGTTTCAGTTTTATGTCATTTAAAGTTTGGGAAAATAGTGGGTATGAAGCATATTTATGCTAAAGGGTGTTGTTTGTTTGTGTTATTTTTTGTATGGCTTCTCCTTTATTTTGAACTCCAGCCTAAGAAGTATTTGAAGCAAATGAGTGATTTTAAATTTAACAATTTTTTTCATAATTATTTTAGCCAAGTCTGGATTGTTTTTAATTTTTTTTAAACTATACTAATTTACTAATTTGTTTTTATTTTGCTTTTTTATTATTTTTATGTGTCTCATCTCTTGTTAGGAGGCAAGTTTTTGGTTCTTGTGTTTGAAACTAAGTACCCAATTTTCTGAGATGAGAAAAAAAACCAAAAACTTTTTATTTGATCAGCAAAGACTAAAAAACTTAACTTTGATAGAAAATAAATGCATTTGTTGTTATGATTCTATTCTCTTAACCCGAAGTGTTGAAATCTTTTATAATTCCCCCCCATTGTATAGCTAAGTTCCGTTAGGGATCTGTGCTGATAAAGTGAAACAGCTTGTAATCTAAAGTCTGCATCTCTGCTGATGGGATTTCATTGTGCTTTTGTTACATGCTGTAGAAGGTTTGAAGTCATTGAAGGTTTTGCTGATAGCTAAATTTTTTTTTTAAAATGAATTATGGTCTAGTAATCCATTTACAAAATATCATTTTGTGTGGTAAATGTTTTCCCAACTGATTGTATTTCTTATTTGCAGGGGGAAAAAATGTCATATAAACAAATCAATTGTGTACACACACATGTTAAGCACTAATAGCTCAACAATATACATATACATTTTACCAAAAGAGTACTTCATGGCTCAATGAAGCTTAAGATAGCATTTGAATGTATGGAAACAAAATTTTACCAAAAACAAAATAATAAAATGTTAGGAACCCAAAGAGAGACAATAATGACTAACCAGTCACACAGCTAACACAGTTACCCACTTAACACCCATCTATTTGGTATCCTTATTCTTGAAAGGGTATTCAAGCTTTACTCATATTCTAAGTATTTGATTTGTAAGACTCGATCAGAAAAAGAATTTCCAGTGGTTTAAGATTAACCATCAATTCTACCTAGCATAAGTTATGCTGCCAAAACAATATCCATCAATACTCCAGGCCCAACATTTCTGATTTCTCTAATGAGCTGTCAATGATTGCTAATTCTTCCCGCCATAAATGTATGTAATCTAACTATTGGTTAATTATTCAAAGAAAGCTTGCAAGTGATAGAATCATAAGCAAAGGTGACAATAGATTAAAAAAATTTATAACTCACTTAAAAAAGAACCTAATGCACTGTAACTTTTTCATAATAATACCTCAAGTTGCCTGAGACTTCCAACATTTTGGGAGTTACTTCCAATACCAAGTGAGCGTGATGAAACATCAGTGCCTCCATGCAAACGTTTCATAAGTTTTACACACATATCCCTTGCTTCTGCAACCTTGTTTAGTGCATCTTCAGTAGCCAAAAATTGTTGAACATGAGCTTTTTGTGAATAGAGATACAACACAAGTTCAATAACTCCTCTTATGAAAACAAAATATGCAGTTTAATGATGAATCCATAACAATGTTATTTTCATATGTGTGCCTGATTGAAGAATGCAAGTTTGGATTATAACAGCAATAGCATATGTAATATCCTTGTCAATAAGAACAAACTAACAGAACATTCATTAAGTGTAAGTTTGGATGAGCGAGGCAAAATTGATTTTGGTTCAAATTGATTTTGAAATTATGAGAATTATGAATGGATATTTTACCTTTCATTTGATGAATTTGTTACATCATTCTATAGGTTTTCTTGAATATCTTGATTATCTCCTGTTGCAGTCAAATTAATTTGCTAAACACTAAATTATGCTGCCATAGTATTTTCAGATTCCATTGGGAGCAATTTTAGCCATTGTTGATTCTGTGGTCATTGTTGTTTCGAAATTCAAACTGGTCCTGCGGTCATTGCTAGAAAGTCAATTGTGCCGAAGCCTCGAACTCAGGTATTTATATGTTTCATTCGAAAACTAATTTGAAATTGTTGTTGTATGCATTACTGGTATATTTGTAACTTATGCTATGCCTCTCTACATGACCTTTCTTTCATGGGACTGATATCTTAATGCCTCTCTACATGACCTTTTTTTTATTGGACTGATATCTTTGAAGTATTGACTATGATTTTGACTCTCAGAACTTGTTAATTGTTAGTGTTGAAAGTTTATGTATTTTTATCTACTGCCCTTCTGTATATATATGTTGTGACTGCCACTGCCCAACCCTCTAATGTTGTAGGAAAGAATATTCATCTATGAGTTTTCCTCTCTCCCAACTCTATAGCTTCATTTCTGTCTCTGGCCTCCATATCTGCAAAGCTTTGAATTAAACACAAGTGACATGTGTCTTCTTCCAAGCCTATGCTTGTCCCCAAGTCCCATAATTGCTGGGCCTCTTCCAACAGTTGATTGTTACAAACAATTTTGCTTTTTAATCTCCCTTCTGCTTCCAATTGCTTGTGACTTTGACTTTGGTTCTAGATATGAGTTGTGGTAGCCATGTCTTTGTCTCCTTCTAGCACGTGAGGTTCTTCTACCACAGGTTCAAGCTGGGGGGCTTTAGAGTGAGAAAATCTATGTCTTTACCAGGACTAGTAGTAATAGGTTGGGGTGAATCCACTTGAGAAGCACTGCTATTGATTTCTGATGAAAGTGAACCACTTTCAATGTGTTGATCTAAGGTTTGCTTGATTTCTGATTTGTAGCAGAGGTTAGAGCTTTCAACTCATGACAGAGTGGGAAACAATGATGCAGCAATGTAGATGTAGATGTAGGGCATCCATCTAACACAAACCCAATAACTTTCTCAAAGCCTGATTTCACTAAAATTTTACCAAAATCATGCTACCTTGCAATCTTAGGACTTATTGGAATGTTGTGCTGCCTTAGAATATGATGATTTAAAATACCCCGTACCCCACTTTTGTGCAGTGAGTACCAGTGGTACTAAAATTACAGTATTTTTGGGGCCAATTGCTTCCTATGTTTACTGATAGGACCCAAGCCAGCACCACAACACCCAGCTATGTAACACCCTACTACAACAATCCATCCCCCTTGTCATACCCTAATTTCGTCCGGGGACCTTTGCTTGATGACATGCGACCTTTCTTTGGTCCTTGTGAGGTGCTTGGCACCCATCATTAGGCAATTTGTGAAATTCCAGGACATGCCGGAAAACCAAAAAAAATATTGATGCACAATCCGTAAGTTTCCGTGACACACCGGAAATCAAATGGAAGCATCGTTGCATAATTAAGTGAGATTCCGTAACATTCCGTAAGTCAAAAAGGGGATGATTATGTAATCCGCAAGGTTCCGTAACATTACGGTAAGAAAACAAGTATCGTTACGAAATTCGTAAGTTTCCGTAACTTTACGAAAAAAGAATCACCAAAAAAAGCAGAGGGAGGTGTACTTAGTAAAAATGGGGGTGCAAATAGCACCCAGGCCCACTTGGGCCCTCCAGAATATTCCTCCAGAAGGCTGTTGCTTCTGGAGGAAGCAACCTGGCTCGCCTGGGCGAGCTGGGCGGCAACCACCTCCCCTATTTTGCTATAAATAGGGGAGGAAGTGAAGAAGAAAAGGGTTCAGCCCCTTAGGCACTTCTCTCTCTTTCGAATTTGCTTGGAAAAATTGTTTCCGTGAAGAAAATCTAAGCCGAGGTGCTTCCGAAACGTTTCCGTAACGTTTTCCGTGAAGAATTTCGCAAAGGTTTCAACCGTTCTTCGACGTTCTTCATTCGTTCTTCATCGTTCTTCGATCTTCAACGGGTAAGTACCTCGAACCAAGCTTTTCGATTCATTCTATGTACCCATGGTGGTCCACATTGTGTTTCGTGTATCTTTATTCTCATTTCATTTACTTTTTATACCCCCTGTTGACGTGCTTAAGCCATTTTACTTAAGTCATTTCTCGCTTAACTTAAAAATAAAATAAATTTCCACCGAACGTTTGAATTGTATGATCCGTAAACTTTGGTTAAGATAAATTCCGACCGTTCGGTCGTGCCGTAACCACGTTGAAAATCAAAAAAAGAGATAAGAAATAATATAATAATAAAAAAAACATCTTTTAGTAAAATAAAGCGGAAAATCAATCGGACATTTTCTCTTTGGGATTTCTCATTCTTAATTGAATTGACTAATAACTAAGGTGAAACTAAGGCTAAAATCAACTCGCCTAATCAAGCTCGTCCACAAAAATAGGTTTTTGAAGTTTGTCATTTCAATTTCTCACTAAGTAAAATGGATCATTTTCAAGGTCTAACGCCTTAAAATGATCACCTTTTAAGTAAGAAAGAATCACTTGATAAGAAAGAACTACGTAGGTCTGATTTTCTCATCCCAATTGAGGAATACGTAGGAGCAAAGGGAAACACCCTTGTCAACCACAAAAAGAAAAAAATATAAAAAGGGTATAAAGGATATAAAGACATAAAAAGGGAACATAAAAATCAAAGTCACGTTTGCACATTCGATTAAGGGCTGCCGTCCCTTGGGACGGGCGTGTGGGGTGCTAATACCTTCCCCGTGCGTAAATACAACTCCCGAACCTTTCGCTTAAAAGTTCGTAGATCGCGTCTTTTCCGGTTTTTCCGACGTTTTCCTCAAATAAACGTTGGTGGCGACTCCGCGCGTATTCCTTTCATGGAACACGCATCCCGCGAGTCTCGCATCGCCCTCCCGCCGAAGGGTAGGTTGCGACAGTTGGCGACTCCACTGGGGACAGTTTTTAGAGAGTTAGGCCATTTAATTTTGTGCAATGTTTTACCATGACGTATCCCTTTGTTAGTTTCCCTTCATTATGTTCTTGTGTGTATAAGCTCTGTATTGCTTTTAGTGCGTTTTAAAATGTATGCATGAGGTAAATATTTATTCATTTGATGCACACAAACACCAACACTATTTGCACACACTGTGAGTGAAAAAGGGCCCTATACCCGGGTTCGTGGGAACATAAGGAGTGGAGGTGAATCTGTGATCATGCTAGGTCTCCGACTTGCTTGATTACAGTGAACCCTCATCTAGAGCTTTTCTCTTTGAAAACTTATTGTTGCTAGTAGTCCCTACTGCTACAATATGTTCTTCAAAGAGGATAATACCTCTAGAAACCATCAAGAGAGATATGACTACCTTAGGGGGGTTATCGCTAAATGCCTAGTTAGTTCTCTCCCTTATAGGTCCCTTAAATAGGGGCACGGAGCAAACACGCTGCGTGCCATTTTTCACACTGCCATGCATAAGTATCATATACCCTTTTGCTTATGATCAGTGAATATTGTCATACTATGTACATTCCCGCATTGCGTCTTTTGCATATGCATCACATATGGGTTCTGTCTTGATCCCCTCTGTAAACAAACCAACGGAGGGTCCGTGTCGCCTTCTTAAAAACGTACGTTGGGGCACTTTGCTACCCCTAGACGTTGTATCTAAGAAGGAGACAATTCCTCGGGCCCCCGCATTCCTAGGTTACATCTGTGTCATATGCATTCCTTCATGCATTCATCCATTCCATTCATGAGATATCGGAGTTTTGATTTGCACCAGCTTTTTGTCTCACTTTAGTAAGCATGGGGACAAATCAAACCGGCAAGAGGTTTTACCAAGTCAAGGTTAAAAACCTAGATACCACCAGCATCAAGGAATTAGGGCGGTTGATGGGACCTCTCCAAATGCAAGCCTTCCACAAGACTTACGGAAAGATCTTAGAGTTGACCTTAGCAGAGGTATCCATAGAAGCCATTGCATCACTCACCCAATACTACGACCAGCCTTTGAGATGCTTCACATTCGGAGACTTCCAATTAGTACCAACCATTGAAGAATTTGAGGAAATTCTAGGATGTCCTCTCGGGGGAAGAAAACCATATCTTTCATCCGGGTGTCTCCCCTCTTTGAGCAGAATTGCAACTGTGGTCAAGGATTCAGCAAGAAGTTTGGACCGCATAAAACAGACTCGGAACGGCATAGCAGGCCTACCACGGGGGTACCTAGAAGACAAGGCGAGGGGTATGGCCAATCAAGGAGATTGGGTCCCGTTTATGGATGTGTTAGCTTTGCTAATTTTTGGGATCGTCCTCTTTCCAAACGTGGATGGTTTGGTGGACCTAGCAGCAATCGACGCTTTCCTTGCATACCACCATAGCAAGGAAAGTCCGGTGGTAGCTGTCTTGGCAGATCTGTTTGACACATTTAACCGAAGATGCGAAAAAAGTAGCGCACGGATCATCTGTTGCTTGCCCGCCCTCTATGTTTGGTTGGTTTCGCACTTGTTCCAACAAGACACAAGGAATCCATGTCCGCTCCTGAGCCATCGCTCGTGTACTGAAAAGAGGAGAATAGATTGGGACCAGCTTTTGGCTGGGATAGGAGGTAGAACAATCAGTTGGTTCCCCCGATGGAAGGAAGGAAAAGAAGGAGTCCTTTTCTCATGTGGAGGATACCCAAACATTCCGCTGGTAGGAACGAGGGGTTGTATTAACTACAAACCCGCGCTCGCTATAAGACAACTAGGGTACCCCATGAGGGGAGCCCCGACGGAAGAAAGCATGTCTCCTTTGCTTGTAAGGGATTTCGGCGCACAAAATTTCAAGGCTATACAAAGAATCCATAAGGCATGGGAAACCCCGTTAAGTAAAGATCAAGAGCTTAGGGGCATTCGTAATGGCATCATTGGTGGGTACCACGAATGGCTGAAAGTTCATATACGAGGTTTAGATTGGCTCACCAAGTTAAAAGTCGTCAGCGAAGAGAGTTTTGAAGCACCGGAAGAGGACGAAGAAGTCCAAGCTCTCAAAAGCGAGTTAGGAAAGGTGAAACTTGCCAAGGAGAAGTTCAAGTTGGCCGCTACACACATTCGGAAGGAGTGTGCCGGGTTACGGGAAGAGAATGCAATTACCGCAAGAGACCAAGAGGGCTCGCAAGGAAGAGTATGGCCGGAATAAATTTCGCGGAGCTCTATGGGGTAGCAATAGTGAACTCAAGCTGCGAAGGGAAGAGAGGGACCAGTCGCGAGCACATAGCATGGTTCTGAAAGAGGAGTTAGTTGCTTGTTCAAGGTCCAAAAGAAGCTTGTCTCAGCGTTTATGTGAGATGGAGACCAACATGCTAGCTATCATCGCCAAGTACCAAGAAGAGTTAGGTCTAGCCACGGCCCACGAGCATAGAATCGCGGGCGAGTATGCTCAAGTATACGCGGAAAAAGAGGCTAGAGGAAGGGTGATCGACTCTTTACACCAAGAGGCAACCATGTGGATGGATCGGTTGCTCTTACCTTGAACGGGAGTCAAGAACTTCCCCGCTTGTTAGCCAAGGCCAAGGCGATGGCAGACACCTACTCTGCCCCCGAAGAGATTCATGGGCTTCTCGGCTATTGTCAGCATATGATAGACTTAATGGCCCACATAATTAGAAATCGTTAGGAAACTTGTATGGTCTCTCAGACCTTGACTAGATACGACTTTCTTTTTGAAATAAAATGAGTTGGTCCCATGTTTCTACTCCAAAAAGCTTGTGCAAATCAAATCACTCCTACATTTCATCTCTAGCATGCATTTTTTCTTTACCCACTCCTCACGTTTGGTTTTTTAGGGAAAAACACCATAACTAAACGCGCCACAAGGCATCCCTATCGCACCAGATCCAAATCTAGAACGATGGGTGATCAAGAGGAGACACAGGAATAGATGAAAGCCGACATGTCGGCTCTGAAAGAACAAATGGCCTCCATGATGGAGGCCATGTTAAGTATGAAGCAGCTCATAGAGAAGAACGCGGCCACCGCTGCCGCTGTCAGTTCGGCTGCCGAAGCAGACCCGACTCTCTTGGCAACTGCGCACCATCCTCCTTCAAACATAGTAAGACGGGGAAGGGACACACTGGGGCACGATGGCAGCCCTCACCTGGGATACAACCGAGCGGCTTACCCTTATGGATTACCGCCCAACTACTCACCACCCGTCTTGCAAGAAGATGCGAGCCACATTGCTTCTCCCGTCCTTGAAAGAAAGCCTCCTCAACAGCCCGACGAAGTCCACAAAGACCCTGAAGACTATGCTCGAAGGGATGTCGAGTTCTATCCCCCGATCCCCGAAGGGCCGGCACCACCAATAGGAAGAGTAGTGGTCAAAGCTCGCGTTGGAGACACCACCAATAGTTTTGTCCACAGAAGGACCGCCCCCAGCAACTGAAGAAAGGAGGAAGCTCGATCTCCTTGAGGAAAGATTGAGGGCCGTGGAAGGATTTGGGGACTATCCGTTCGCAGACATGACGGATCTTTGCTTAGTACCCGATGTTGTTATTCCCCCGAAGTTCAAAGTGCCGGACTTCGACAAGTATAAAGGGACGACTTGTCCCAAAAACCATCTCAAGATGTACTGCCGTAAGATGGGCACCCACTCTAAGGATGAGAAGCTATTAATACACTTCTTTCAAGATAGCTTGGCCGGAGCCGCGGTAGTGTGGTACACTAATTTGGAAGCTTCCCGTATCCGTACTTGGAAGGATCTGATTACTGCCTTCCCAAGGCAGTATCAGTACAATTTTGATATGGCTCCCGACCGCACTCAACTGGAGAATATGTTCAAGAAAGAGGGTGAAACCTTTAAAGAATATGCACAGCGGTGGAGGGATTTGGCGGCACAAGTAGCTCCTCCCATGGTTGAGAGAGAGATGATCACCATGATGGTAGACACTCTGCCAGTGTTCTACTATGAGAAGCTAGTAGGTTACATGCCGTCCAGCTTTGCGGATCTAGTATTTGCCGGGGAAAGAATCGAGGTAGGATTGAAAAGAGGAAAGTTTGATTACGTTTCCTCCACAAATGCGAATGCCAAAAGAATCGGGGCAACAGGGGCAAAAAGGAAGGAAGGAGATGCCCATGCCGTCTCTTCAACACCCGCGTGGGTCAAACCCCAGCAAACGCCTCATGGTACCCATCAGTACGCGCAACATCACCCGAGCTTCTCGGCTCATACTGGGAACGCCTCTAGTTCAACACCCGTGCAGCCTAAAGCACCCACCCAGAGGGAAGCTCCCCAAATTCCAACTCCGAACACGACTCGACCAGCCCGGTAATTCCAACACGACAGGAACTTCCCTCCGAGCCATTTCCGAAATTCACCCCACTCCCATGACGTACGAGATATTTTGCCATCCCTCATCGCCAATCATTTGGCCATGGTAACTCCCGGAAGGGTCCTCGAACCCCCTTTCCCGAAGTGGTATGACCCTAACGCAACCTGCAAGTACCATGGGGGTGTCCCGGGGCATGCCGTTGAAAAATGCTTGGCCCTTAAATACAAGGTCCAACATTTAATGGATGTTGGATGGCTTACTTTCCAAGAGGATCGGCCCAATGTGAGAACCAACCCGCTCGCCAATCATGGAGGGGGAGCGGTTAATGCCGTTGAGTCCGATAGGCCATACAGGTCTAAACCTTTAAGGGATGTGGCAACCCCTAGGAGGTTTATCTTTGAGGCCCTACAAAAAGGAGGTGTGATTCCCATAGTGGGTGTAAGGAGGATTCCTGTCTGCTACATTCCGGCGAGCTGCATGACATGGAGACGTGTTTGGGAGTAGAGGAGTTGTTACAGCGGATGATAGATCAAGGTTGACTGGAAGTCGGCAGTGAAGGAAAAGAAGAGCAGCATATATGCATGCAGTCCACGGATGGGAGCAGTGTTGCGAAGCCCAAACCCTTGGTGATATACTTCACCAAAAGCGCAGCTTCGCAAAAGCCCGGACACCCCTTAGTAGCCAAACCTGTTCCTTTCCCATACCAAAGTAGCCACGCAGTACCATGAAGATATACACCTCCGAGGGAGAAGGAAGAAGAAGCCACCGACGTCAGCTCGTTGTCAGCTAAAGTAACAAATATCACGGGACTGAGTGATGTGACCCGTAGTGGTCGTGTGTTCGCGCCTCCGGACCTACCAGTCCAACCCGCGGACGTCAAGGGAAAAGGAAAAGTGGTGGAGGAACAAGATGGCGAAGCACCCCACGCTTCGAATAAAGATATTCCGGCAAAGGGCCTCCCGGAGAAAAAGGATGGTAAAAAGGAGGTGTCGCTAGAGGAAGCCAGCGAGTTCCTCCGGATAATTCAGCAGAGCGAATTCAAGGTTATTGAACAGCTCAACAAAACCCCGGCCAGGGTCTCGCTGTTGGAGTTAATTATGAGCTCCGAGCCTCATCGGGCTCTGCTAGTAAAAGTTCTGAACGAGGCCCATGTGGCCCAAGATATCTCGGTAGAAGGTTTCGGAGGGCTGGTCAACAATATCACTGCCAACAACTATCTTGCCTTCGCCGAAGAAGAAATCCCTACCGAGGGGAGAGGGCATAATAAGGCTTTACACGTATCAGTCAAGTGTATGGACCATGCCTAAGAGCACTTTGGAGAAATTACCATTCAATGCTTCCCACTTAAAGCCGAGTTCAATGGTGGTTCGTGCCTTCGACGGCACTCGCCGAGAGGTTAGGGGAGAGATCGATCTCCCAGTACAAATAGGCCCTCACACCTGTCAAGTCACCTTCCAAATAATGGATATTAACCCCCCTTACAGCTGTCTATTGGGGCGCCCGTGGATCCACTCAGTGGGAGTTGTGCCCTCTACACTCCACCAAAAGTTGAAATTCGTAGTGGAGGGGCACTTGGTCATCGTGTCAGGCGAGGAAGACATCTTGGTAAGCTGCCCATCCTCTATGCCTTATGTGGAAGCCGCAGAAGAATCGTTAGAAACCGCTTTCCAGTCTTTTGAGGTGGTCAGCATTTCCTCCGTGGACTCCTTCTCTGGGCAGCCTTGTCTATCCGATGCAGCAGTAATGATGGCCCGAGTTATGTTGGGGAACGGTTATGAACCTGGAATGGGTTTAGGCAAAGACAACGGCGGCATAACTAGCTTGATAAATGCCCAAGGAAATCGTGGGAAGTATGGTTTAGGCTATAAGCCCACTCAGGCGGACATGAAAAGAAGCATCGCGGGAAGGAAGAGTAGTGGTCAAAGCTCGCGTTGGAGACAAGAAAGTGAAGGAAGCCCGCCCTGCCACATAAGTAGAAGCTTTATAAGCGCGGGTCTGGGAGACAAAGGTCAAGTGGTCGCGATATATGAAGATGATGTTCCGAGTACATTAGATTCGGTACGACCATGCCCTCCTGATTTCCAGCTGGGAAATTGGCAACTGGAGGAACGCCCTGGCATTTACGCAACGAGCATAATGTATACCTTTACGGTTTTAAAAGCTCTATAGTTGGGCCTAGGCTTTAGAGTTTTTCCTTTTGTTAAGGCTTTGTGTCTTTTGTTGTTGATTTTATAATACATGGATCTTTCTTCATCTGTTCCTACGTCTCTACCCATTCTCATTCATTTGCATGTTTACTTCTTTTTCTGAAACGGCAGATCCGATGACGAGTCCCCCGAAGGTACTAATACCTGGGACCCGCCTATCGACTTCGAGCAAGAAATGAATCAAACGGAAGATGAAGGAAACGAGGATGTGGGACTTCCCCCAGAATTAGAAAGAATGGTCGCCCATGAGGACCAAGAAATGGGGCCTCATCAAGAAGAAACAGAGCTGGTAGACTTAGGAATTGGCAGTGGAAAAAGGGAAGTAAAGATAGGTACAGGTATTACCGCACCTATCCGTAAAGAATTAATAATCCTGCTAAAAGACTACCAAGACATCTTTGCTTGGTCATACCAAGATATGCCCGGTTTGAGTTCTGACATTGTACAGCACCGATTACCTCTAAATCCCGAGTGTTCCCCGGTAAAACAGAAACTGAGAAGGATGAAGCCTGAAACATCCTTGAAGATAAAAGAAGAAGTGAAGAAGCAATTTGACGCTGGATTTCTGGCCGTCGCTCGGTATCCAGAATGGGTTGCCAACATCGTACCGGTTCCTAAGAAAGATGGGAAAGTACGAATGTGTGTGGATTATCGGGACCTGAATCAGGCCAGTCCCAAGGACAATTTTCCTTTACCACACATCGATATCCTCGTAGATAACACGGCCAATTTCGCTTTATTTTCCTTCATGGACGGTTTCTCTGGTTACAATCAGATAAAGATGGCGCCCGAGGATATGGAAAAGACTACTTTCGTCACCCTGTGGGGGACGTTCTGTTACAAGGTGATGTCCTTTGGACTCAAGAATGCCGGGGCAACTTATCAACGGGCCATGGTAGCTTTGTTCCATGATATGATGCATCAAGAGATCGAGGCCTACGTGGATGACATAATTGCTAAATCTAAATCCGAGGAAGAACACCTTGTCAACCTGCGGAAGTTGTTCGAAAGGCTTAAGAAATATCAATTAAGGTTGAACCCCGCTAAGTGTACCTTTGGGGTGAAATCAGGGAAATTGCTTGGTTTCGTTGTAAGCCAGAAAGGGATAGAGGTAGACCCCGAAAAGGTGAAGGCTATCCTTGAGATGCCAGAACCCCGTACAGAGAGGCAAGTCCGAGGTTTCCTGGGACGCTTGAATTATATTGCCAGATTCATATCACAGCTCACCGCCATTTGTGAGCCAAACTGATCGCTGGAATGAGGATTGCCAAGAAGCTTTTGGAAGGATCAAAAAGTGCCTTATGAATCCTCCCGTGCTTATGCCACCAGTACCTGGAAGGCCTCTCATTTTGTACATGACAATCTTGGACGAGTCAATGGGGTGTATGCTGGGGCAACATGACGAATCTGGGAAGAAAGAGCGCGCTGTTTACTACCTAAGTAAGAAGTTCACGACCTGTGAGATGAATTACTCCTTGCTCGAAAGAACGTGTTGTGCTTTAGTATGGGCATCCCATCGCCTAAGGCAGTACATGCTGAGCCATACTACCTGGTTGATATCCAAAATGGACCCGGTTAAGTACATCTTTGAAAAGCCAGCTCTCACGGGACGAATCGCCCGGTGGCAAGTCCTGCTATCCGAGTTTGATATAGTCTACGTCACCCAAAAGGCGATAAAAGGAAGTGCCTTAGCAGATTATTTGGCTCAACAGCCTCTTAACGACTACCAGCCCATGCATCCTGAATTCCCGGATGAGGACATCATGGCCTTGTTTGAGGAAAAATTGGTCGAAGATCGGGACAAATGGACCGTATGGTTTGACGGAGCGTCAAACATTCTAGGTCATGGCGTTGGGGCAGTGTTGGTCTCTCCGGACAATCAATGTGTACCTTTCACAGCCAGGCTAGGATTTGACTGCACCAACAACATGGCCGAATATGAAGCATGTGCCCTAACCATCCAGGCAGCAATTGACTCCAATGTCAAACTACTCAAGGTGTACGGCGACTCAGCGTTGGTAATCCATCAGCTGAAAGGGGAATGGGAAACTAGAGATCCCAAGCTGATACCCTACAAAGCCTATATCAAGGAATTGGCTAAGACCTTCGATGAGATCTCCTTCCATCATGTTCCCTGCGAGGAAAATCAAATGGCGGATGCACTTGCTACGTTGGCGTCTATGTTCCAGCTAACACCGCACGGGGATCTACCCTACATTGAATTTTGGTGTCGTGGCAAACCCGCGCATTGTTTCCAAGTGGAAGAGGAACGGGACGGAAAGCCTTGGTATTTCGACATCAAGCGATATGTCGTAAGCAAAGAATACCCGCCAGAGATTGCCGACAATGATAAAAGGACATTGAGAAGGTTGGCAGCCGGTTTCTTCATGAGCGGAAGCATACTGTATAAGAGAAATCACGACATGACACTCCTGCAGTGTGTGGATGCCAGGGAGGCAAATCACATGATCGAGGAAGTCCATGAGGGCTCGTTTGGAACACACGCCAACGGGCATGCTATGGCCAGGAAGATCCTAAGAGCAGGTTATTACTGGCTTACCATGGAAAGTGATTGTTATGTCCATGTGAGGAAATTCCACAAATGTCAAGCATTCGCAGATAATGTCAATGCTCCACCACATCCTCTGAATGTCATGTCCGCCCCTTGGCCTTTCTCCATGTGGGGAATAGATGTCATCGGGGCCATTGAGTCCAAGGCCTCGAATGGTCATCGCTTCATCCTCGTAGCGATAGATTATTTCACCAAGTGGGTCGAGGCGGCTTCCTATACCAGTGTCACGAGGGGTGTAGTGGTCAGGTTCATTAAGAAAGAGATCATCTGCCGATATGGTTTGCCAAGGAAGATTATCACGGACAACGGCACCAACCTGAATAACAAGATGATGGGGGAAATGTGCGAGGAGTTTAAAATCCAGCATCACAA